>NC_143480.1:13394544-13581178 GCF_027475165.1 Benincasa hispida | reverse complement strand
AATGTTTCAAGGTTTAGAATTCCCCGGAAAACTTGGCCGGACTGACGACACCGACTCTACTCCGCCTCTCCCCGACGAAAATCGGTTGGTCGTGAACGAGGTCGACTTTTTCTCCGCTAAGAAAAGACTGGTCGATGATCTGGAGGCCGATCAAGACTCCAAACCTTCCACTACTGCCATCATTAAAGACGATAAAGCTTTGACCGCTCCCAGAACTTCCTTCAATCTCGTTAATGTAAGCTTTATTATTAATTGATTAAATTCCTTCGATTTTCCCAATTTTGCTAACTAAATTTATTTTAATTTAGACTGGGTTGCATCTGTTAACTGCTAACACCGGAAGCGATCAATCAACGGTGGATGATGGAATTTCTTCAGATGGTGAAGATAAACGAGCCAAAAACGAGGTAATTTAAGTCATTTAATTAATTTCATTTTGATTTTTGTTTGTGATTGATTGTATTATCCAAAATTATTGAAAATTTTGAAATTGGGTGCAGCTAGCGCAGCTGCAAGTGGAGCTTCACCGTATGAACGCTGAGAATCACAAGCTTAGAGACATGCTAAGCCACGTGAGCAACAATTATAGTTCTTTACAAATGCATCTGTTGACATTAATGCAACAGCAACAACAAAATCAGGCCTCCGAACCAGCTCATGAACGAGAGGTAATTAAAAATTTCAATTTGGTTTCATAAATAATATATCAAATAAAATTGATTGAATAACAAAAAGAAATATGGTTTTTGAAAATTGAAGATTGGGGAGAAGAAATCAACGGAAATAAAACATGAAGTTGGAAGGGTAATGGTACCAAGACAATTTATGGATCTAGGACCAAGTGGGAACACGAACAACAACAACATAGGTGAAAGCGATGAATTATTATGTAATTCCTCATCCGATGAAAGAACCCGTTCTGGGTCTCCATTGAACATCAACAACAATAACACCGAAACCGCCCCCAGAAAAAGAGATCACGCGGAAATCATGGCTCCTAATTCCGATCACGAAAATTCCAAAAGATCCAACCCTAGAGAAGATAGCCCCGAATCAGAATCTCAAGGTTGGGGTCCGAACCATAAGCCCTCCCGGTTCAACTCTTCTAAACCACTCGACCAATCAACCGAAGCCACCATGCGTAAAGCCCGTGTCTCCGTCCGTGCTCGATCCGAAGCTCCCATGGTATACCTATTCATTATTATTTTTATTTTCAATTTATTATCTAAACCCTTGTGTGTGTATATATATATATATAATTAAAATAATTTAATCTATGTAGATTTCTGATGGGTGTCAATGGCGAAAATATGGCCAAAAAATGGCTAAAGGAAACCCATGTCCACGAGCCTATTATCGCTGCACAATGGCTGTGGGTTGCCCAGTTCGCAAACAAGTATGTATTTGTATTTCATTGTTTCTCTTTTTGGTGTGTTTTATATGAATTAAAATAATAATCTCATATCTAATAAAATTTTTATTTTTTGATTTTTAGGTGCAACGTTGTGCTGAAGATAGGACTATATTGATAACAACTTACGAAGGCAACCACAACCATCCACTTCCGCCTGCGGCGATGGCGATGGCGTCAACCACGACGGCGGCGGCTACCATGTTGTTATCAGGGTCTATGTCAAGTGCGGACCATAATTTAATGAACCCAAATTTATTAGCTCGAGCCATACTTCCATGTTCTTCAAGCATGGCTACAATTTCAGCTTCGGCTCCATTTCCAACCATTACGTTAGACCTCACTCACACTCCAAACCCACTACAGTTTCAAAGACCCGCCACGGCGCCTTTCCACGTGCCTTTCCCCGGCGGACAACCACCATCCGCCGCCGTTGCCGCCCAATTGCCTCAAGTTTTGGGACAAGCGTTGTATAACAATCAATCAAAATTCTCGGGGCTACAGCTTTCTCATGAGATGGGAGCTAATTCATCTCATTTGGGTCATCCTCAAATTACACAACCGGCGACTCCGGTTCAGCCTGGTGGTGCTTCTTTTGCCGATACGTTGAGTGCCGCCACCGCCGCTATCACAGCCGATCCCAATTTCACTGCCGCTCTCGCCGCCGCTATCTCCTCCATCATCGGTGGAGCTCATACGAATAATAATAGCAACACCAATACCACAAATAATACTACAACGACAAACAACAACAACGGAAGCAACAACAACAGCAAAAATAGCAATTTCCCTGGAAATTAAATTATTAATTAGACCCATCAGAATTACGTTGGTTAATTTTTTTTTTGTTCGTCCTCGATTCCTAGTGGGAGTCGGTTTTTGTTTTTTTGTTTTTTTTTCCTACTATTTTTCGTCATATCCATCATGGGGACGGATAACATGTCCATACTTTTTTTTGTTGTTAATTTGGGGGGAAAAACATAGAACACGGCTTCATTATTCTTTCCAATTGTTTAAATTTGAATAATATTAATAATATATATCAATATATGTGAAAGCGAAATATTTAAAATTAAGCAGGCGGAGAAAAAGGAAAAAAAAAAAAGAAAAAAGATATGAATATTATGTCCAAGTTGCGTAGGTCTATTAATTTCAAACAGTTTGAATAAGAAAGGTTGAATTGGGATTTGAGAGACGTCAACATAGAAGAGAAGACAAAAGAATAATCGTCTAAGTCGGTGACATATTCTCCATTGTACTCCAAAGTCTTACAGTCAAGAATATCGGCCAACTCCATTTCGACACGTAATGTATTCATTTCTTCTTTCTCCAAACCAACCCCTAACAAAAATATTTCCAATTGACCTTCCAGGCAACTACCTGCTTTATCTTCTCATTTTATTTTATTAAATTTATTCAAAAAAAATTGGGCAAATATCTCTTAATTAGTATATCCAATTTACACCCTATTCTAAATTTTTTTTTCATGTAAAACTTAGGTTTTGTATCAATTAAATTCTAAAATTTTCATAAGCCTAATAATTTAGATTTAATTACATATTATTATCTTTAAAAATTATCCATACATTGATTTTCAAATATCTCAAAAAAAATCTTTGATTCATGTTTACGAAAATTTTGGAGTTTAATAGATATAATTATAAGTTTCACATAAGGTTTTTCTAAACGGGACATAATGGATGGTGTAAATTGATAAATTCGAGATTTAAATTGATATAATTATTAGTTCTTTAAATTGATACAATATCTAATAGTTTAGGTATATAAATTAATATTTTTTCAAAGAAAAAGTATATTGTTTTTTTTGTTCGGGACTTGGACGAAAATTGAGATATGAAATTGTATTATGGCAACCTAAAGTGAATTTTTCGATTGAAATGTAGGAGAAAAATATGTTTTATAATTGAAAAATTTTCAATTTATACTCATAAATTTGGATTGTATCCATTTAAGCTTTGAACTTTTGTAAGTATATCAACTAACACCCTCCTTTAGATTTAGTTCAAAAAATATCATGAGAAAGATATTATTGTTTCGGTTATATTTTTATATTGTTATAAGTAAATCAATTAGATAATTTATTTAACTATTTAAAAATTGCTCCTACATTCAATTCGTAAACATGGTAGATTTCTTAAAATGTAGAATAAAATGAATCATTTTTTTTTAAAAAAAAAAAAATCTTAATAGATAATCTAAATTACTTAGATCCCATTTGTTAACCATTTTGTTTTTGAAAACTAAATATATTTTCTGTCCATTTTTTTATAATGATTGGTATCTTTATACATATAATGGTCACCCGTTCTTAAAATGGTTACTAGTAAATGAAAGTTTAGAGTTGCAATTGAAATTATAAATATACATGCAATATTTGTTGAAGTGAATGATTTAAGTTGACGATATATTTACAAAAATTAAGAGTAGGACACCAAAATTCAAGAGTGTAAACAATATTCAACTATGTATCTCTAAATTTTAATTTTCCACGTCTCTCATCTGGAAAAGATGATGAAATTGAGTGGGTGGTGGAGATTGTAGGGGAATTGGGTTTTTGATAATTTAAATTCAACTTCCAAACCAACAAACGTGTGGTGAATTAATGGCAATTTGATTTTCTCAAAGACTGATAGAAACGTAACTTACAAAAACTTTATTGCCTCACCGTACCTCATCCATTCGTACCACACATCTTTTATTTTTATTTATTTTTTTTCTCTTTCTCTAATTTTGATAGCAAATTAAATAAATAAAAGTCTCCTTCGCTTTCTTTCAATGCACATGCAGCCATGTGAATCCCTAGTTTGGATTTTATCTTAATATTTGTTCTGAGTCTTCTGACTCAAAAGATTTTCATGTTTTCTTGAATTTATAGTACCGTTTCAAAGTAATTATTGTTTGTTCGGCAAAACCGCTTTTGTTCTCCATACCACTCTTCTTTTTCTTTTTCTTTTTTCTTTTTTCGTTTAATATGTTTTCTAAGTTTGTTTCTGTGTGCTTTTGGAATACTACAAACAAGAGTTTGGTACGGTACAATAATTTTCTTAACCTTTAATAAATTTTGTTGTGTTTATTTTTTTAAATATAATTTTTAGTTGTTATACATTTAATTTATACTATTAATGAAGCTTCTTTTCATTTTTTTTTTTAAAAAAGTTCTACTATTAATAATTGTAGTTAAATAGTGATATTTTTTTTATTGATACACATATCCCATCAAACTACTCTCCTATTAGGATTTTTTTTAATTTGAAAAACTTGATCTAACTAGCCTGCAAGAGAGTTTGTACCGTAGTGTTAGTAGATTGTTTATTTCAACTAAATGCATATACTATTACTTATTTTTCAAGGAGGTAGAATTAAGACTATTTATAAAGTTTATGGTCTCAGTCCTCACAATGACATGGTGTAAGTGTAGGTTTGATTGTTGTGGTTAAAGGATTTACTCTTAAGTTCGACTTCATGATTACCTTTTTTAAGAAACAGAGTGAGCTCGGTTGAACTGATCAAAGACTCAAAATCACAACTTCTAATTTGTAAGACACGTAGATTTTCAAGAATTTCTTTAACTTTGTTAGTAAGGTGAATCATAAACTATATATTTTATAATATTATTTTGTTAGAAAATCTTAAATTTTTGTATTGACACTTTTTTTCAGAAATCTTATAATGTAACGTAATTAGTATTTAAAAAGAAAAAAGAAATCCTCAAATTGTGTAAAAAATTTTAAAAAAGAACTCAAGTTGTTGATATTTTAATACTTTGTTTTGTCTCTCTCGTGAAGTTTTGAAGTTTGTGAGAAGATTAATAAAGAAAATATTAAACAATGTAGAAAGAAAAAGTACAATCTAAATAGTGCTCAATGTGTAAGACAAATCAATCATATGTACATATAGGTCTTTATTGAGGTCAATAAACTTTGTCGTTCGTCTTTCCTAAGATCTATTTCCACTAAAATTATAAAACAAATTTCACACATAATTTAAATGGTCGAATTTTTATACCACAAAAAGAGAAAAGTTTAAAACTTACATGCTAAGATGTACCACACCTAACTTTTGTAGCACTCCCATATAAGTTGTTTGGGTCAAGTTTGTTTTCACATTTTTTTCTTTTTTCTACTTCATTTTTTGCTTTAATTTTTTTTACTTTTCTACTAATGAATATATATATACTTTTTACACGTTTATATTCTGAAACAACGTTATTGACCTAAAATTTAGGAGCTCCAAATTATTATTATTTTTTTTTAAAAAAAAAAAACTTACAATTTAGAGGCCCTTGCGAATACATAACATGAAATTTTTCTCTCTCTCATCTAATTATCTTCTCAACAAGAATGTAGTTTAACTGACATATTGTTCATACTATCGACCTCGAGGTCTGAAGTTTGATTCCCCCCATGTTTCTTTCGTGATGTGAAAGTTTTAGCCACTACTACTTTATACTAAATTTGGAGTGTCTTTTTTAAAGGGCTGTATAGATTGGGATTTCCAAAAACGATCGTCGATTCGCACCCATCAGTAGTGTTGTCCATCCAACTGTCATTTAGTGAATGTATTTTCGTTTCCGTTCAAATGTGTTTAGTTGATTGATTATTGTTTCATGACTTTTTTTTTTTTATTATTATTGTTTAGTTGATTGATTATTGTTTGTGTGCTTTAACCTTCAAATGTATTTTGGTTTGGGGTCTATCGGTTAGATTTCTGTCACCAATAAACTTGAAGAATGTTGAATTTGTTTTTTTGTTTTTCATGAGTAAATAAATGCATTGGTTAACTGTTTTTTCTTTGGTATTGTTGATTAGTCTATCAGTGATAAGTTCTATCATTGATATACATAATGGATGTTGAATTTATTTTCATGTCATGTAAGTAAATGTACAATTTCACTGTTTATTATTATTATTATTATTATTATTTTATTTTTTATTTTTTGTTGATGATCAGAGTCTGTTATTGATAGGTTGCTATCATTGATAGACTTGGAGCATGTTGGATTTATTTTTCATGAAAATGAAGAAAAGTTGTAGTTTCATTTCTGTTTATTTGTTGTTTAGTCGATAGACTATTGCTAGTTGGCTTTTAGACTTCAAATATGACGTTGATTGGGGTTTATCTGTGATAAGTTTCTATCACTGATAGACTTGAAGTGGTGAAGTCTATCGGTGGTAAGATATGATAAGTTTAACACTGATAGACTTAAGTATTTAGTTTGTTGACTAAAGTGGTTATTATTATTCTAACAGATTGATAATTGAAAAAAAAATTATGGAAAGCGAACAAAAAAAAAAAAAAAAAAAAAAAAGCAAAAAGAACCTTAGAACTTGAAGAACCATGAATAAAAAAAAATGAAAAAAGAAAAAGTATTAACTATATATTTACTATATATCTATTTCTAAGTTGTTTTTTTAGAATATTTATAACATATATTTTCTTTTTTGTTTAAATAGAAAAAAAATTTCTAAAGAAAGTTGGAATTCACTTTGAAAGTAGTTTATGTCAAAATGGGAGTAATAGACCATATTAAAGGTTTAGATTCTAGGTGTCTATCTTTGTTTAAGGAAGGACCATTTGCGCATCTCTAGGTTTAAAAATGTTCAAAGTACCTTTACAACTTCTAGTACATTTGATTAGAAGACAATGTGTCTTTGCTAATAACAATGTTCTTCTTTTTAACATTGAAGGTAACATTGTAAAGTTTGGGTTGAGGGATTTTTGTTTGATTACTGGATTAAATTGTGATGAATACCATGTGGAAGATGTTTTAGATGAAACTGAAGAAAATGATTCAGGAATTAGACAAGCATTTTTTAGAAATGATACTAGCATCACTAGGGAAAATGTAGTTACTGCAGAAAGAAAAATAGAAAAACTTGCCAATCTTTATTTACTAGAAAACTTGTTGATTCCAAAACAACGTCATAATTATGTGGATTGGAAGCATGTTAATATGCTAATGAGGAGAAGTTTATGAATTATGCATGGGGAAGAATGTCATATAGTTTTACTGTCGAGTTTTTTAAGAAATCTATTAAGAGTAAAGAAAAACCAGCTGCCTATTTGCAAGGCTTTCCCGTAGTTTTAGCTTATCAGGCATATGAAATACTTCCTAAAATTTCTGAGGGGTTTGCTAAAAGAATAGGAAATAGCTTTCCAATAATTTTGAATGGGGAAACAACAAAGCATCTTAATGACAACATCTTCTCGGAATGAAATGTAAGCTTCTAATTTTTTCATTAGTAATTGTGAAAAAATGTAAACTTCTATCTTGCAATAAATAGAGAAGATTGAAGTGGAAATCGTTCATGCAAATTGTTTGTACTTGCTGAAGTTTTGTTGAAAACCTAAGAGGTTGAAGAAGTGTTCTTCAAGTTTCTGCAGTGAGCTTCTTCTCCAAATTCCCTTCATTCAAGCTTATTTTGAGTCCCACGACTCAATCTAAGGCTCCAAGAGAATAGTAGGGAAGACCTTGAGGTGGGTGGTTCACAACAAGATTTGGAGAAGATTTGCAGAATTCGAGATTAAAAAGTTCTACAAATGTATGTTTTGAAACCCTATTATTATTGTACGAGCATGCTTTATTATAGGCAAAACTAATGAATTAGAATGTTTATTCATCTTTTTTGCTTCTGCTGCATGCTGATATAATCCCACAGTTTGCCCCTCTCTTCTTGTCTTTTAAGTTTTACTTCTGGCAAATTACTTTATCCCTTTTTGCCTCTTTATATCTTAGATTACCTTTTTTCTTCCTCTTCTCCAAAAAATTGTTACTAAATCCTCTTTTTTCCTACACTCATCTATCAAATTGTGAGGTTTGTAAATTCACTCTACTAAATTTTATTTTTCTTAAAATAATTTTAAATTTCATTACTATTCTCATACTATCATATATATATATATATAGTTTTTATTGTTGTTTGGGAAATAAATAACCAAAAACAGGTAATGTTCACTCAACCAAATTTCTAATTTTTTAATTAAAAATAAGTTATAGATCCATATTCTCATAATATTCTATTTTTTCGTAGTGTTGTCGGATAACAAATAACAAAGAAAAGAAGGAACGCTGTCACTTTGAGGAAAAAAAGTAAAATCGCTATTGAAATTGTGAGTATACTTTTTATTTACTAGTTTTTTGTTTTTAATCTTTTTTTAATATTTATATTATGCTAGATATTCCATTTTAATTACTTATATATTGATGTTGTTAGTTTTTGAATATTGATGTTAGTACATCTATCCTGTTAACTTTTTTTTTAATAATCGTTGAATTCAAGAATATTTATATATTAATGTTAGTAGTTTTTTCTCTACAGTTTAATATTCTTATTTATATTATGTTAAATCTATCTTGTTAATATATATATATATTTTGCAATTTAAATAATATTAGATTTTGTCGATATTAGTGTTATTTTTTTTAATACTAGTGCATTTTAAAAAGTTTAGTTTTTTTTCTTTTTGGTTATTTAATCTTATTTTTTTTTATTTTATATATTTCTTATAATATTCAATTGTTTTAGTATTTAAGCTTTATGTTCAAAGTTTTTTATTGGTTTTTTAATATTTTTAATATTTTTTAATATTTTTTTCATTTATGTTTGTATTTAAGTTTGATCGTTAGTAAAATTATTAGTAATGTATTTTTTTTTTTTGTAATATTCTATTTTTATTTAAAAAGTTTAGTATAATAAAAAATTATTAACTTGAGTGAATTTTTATTATATATATTTCTTCTAATATTCTATTATTTTAGTATTTAAATTTGAGGTTCAATGTTTTTGTTATTTTTCTAAAAAATATTTTTTGTTTGTATTTAAGTTTGATAACTAGTAAAATAATTAGTAATGTATTGTCTTATTTTTGAACAATTTGTTGAAATGGTAGGAATGACAATTGGTGTAGATATGAGAGCAAATCAATTAGAAATAGTATATAGACATCCTAATCTAACACCATCAGGATCAGTAAGGTTTATGTCATTCCTTATTCCTAATGAACAAGCAATGAACATGTTTTCAATCGCGATGTCACTCTCGAATTTAGTGCATTTATATGTGTTCGCACGAGATTTCAAGAGAAATTTATTTCGTGGAACTTGAACTTTGTATTTGTATTAATTTTGTAGAAAGTGAGTACAATTTTTAATACATAATATTTTGATACTTTCAAAATAAATTATAGTCTTTAAGTTGGTTGATTTTCTTAGATGATCGGCCTTCGGGCTTGTTGACCTTCTTAGATGATCGAGTTGATCTTCTTAGATGATTGACCTTTGGGCTTGATGATCTTCTTGGAGGATTAGTGTTCACACGAGGCCTCCGGAGAAACTTGTTTCATGGAGTTGAACTTGAGTTGGTGTTGATATTGATGTTGATGTTAATTTGATGCGATGTAGTTCGATCACTAATACTTGATTCTCTGATTCTCTCTCGATTGAGCTGATGTGCTTGACTTGAAGAATGAAGGTACTGAAGGAGTTTTTGTGAAGTGCAGCTTCAGGAGTCTTGGGAGTCTTCTACTTGTTGATGAATTCTCTCTGGGCTCTCTGAATGTAGAATTGCTGATCTCCTACAAATGAATAGAGCTTCTTTGTAGAGTTCTCAGGTGGGCTTCATGGGTTTGAGTTTGGTTAGCCCATGGGTTTGGGCTTAGTTGGTTCATGGGCCTGGCCTTCTGGCCCAATTAATTGGATTTGGGTCTGATTTCACATTCGGGTCAAGTTCAACCTATTTTTGGGCTTAGTTGAATTTTAACCTAAATAATAATATCAAATTGGATCAAATTAATCTTATATGATTCAACGGTCACGATGAAACCACGTGGCGTCATTGGACTTTGTCTTCAACTTCAATTCGAGACACATGTCCACTCCTAATTGGTCCCAAATTTGATGATTTGAAATTTGGTCATTAATTTAGTAAATGACGTGCCAATTTGTGATTGGTCCAAAATTTCTCCTGCAACAATATGTTAATGTGAGTCAAGTACGGTTGGATATAAACTTTAATACAATCCTTTAGTCAATTTGAAGATCCGACTCAATGTATTGACCTTTTTCCTGAATCAGTTACACCACCTTGTGATTATGAAGATATGGTGGCTAACAATCAATACAAGAATTTTAGAACAGAAATAGACGATGAATTCGAGGAGTTGGATTTTGATGGTCGTGAACATGAGTTACCTTTAGATACATTCAATGATTTTAATATGAATGTAATAGATAACATTTGAGAACACTACTCAATTGTAGCCTTTGTGGATGTTGACAATATCCAATTGTATAAGAGATAATTTGTCAAGACAAAGAAATGATACAACATATAGTCAAGTGTTTTGCTATTAACTGTCACGCGCCATATGAGGTTATGGAATCGATACCGACGATTTGAGCAATTCAGTATAAGAAGTGGGAAGAAGTTTGCAAATGGAGACTTCGTGCAACAAAGAAAAATCGCATGGCTTGTTTGAAATAACTAAGTATGTTGAGCAACATACATGTTTTTACTCAGAACTTAGTCAAAGTCATGTGCAGTTAGATTTTTTGATGATTGCACTAGAGTTTTGTGATGTTGTAAGAGAAAAACCATCCATCAGCGTGGCACAACTCGAGTCCAACATAAAAATAAAATTTGGATATCATGTTCCTTATCATAGGGTGTAGGAGGTCAAAAGAAAGACGTTGGCTAAAGTGTTTGGTGGCTAGGAGGAGTCATACAAATTTTTGCCCCAGTCGCTGTATATGGTTAAGCAGACCAATCCAAAAACGTGTGTGGAATGGAAAGTAAAGGAAACACCAACTGAAGGACATGTCATCCGTACTTCCGTATTTTGGGCAGTTGGCCTTCGTATAGAAGCTTTTAATAGATGTCGACCGGTGATTCAAATTGATGGTACCCACTTGTATGAAAAATATCGAGGAAAGTTACGGATTGCTACATCCATTGATTCAAACGGGCATCTTCTTCATCTTGTATTTGTCGTTGCAGATGAGGAGTCTGCATACTCATAGGGATGGTTCTTGAAACATTTGAGAGATATTATTATACATGAAAATGTATGTTTAATATCTGATTGACATGCTGACATTATCTCAGCAGTGAACAATTCAGAAAATGGTTGGACGAGACCAAAATATCACATTTGATTCTGCTTACGACATATTGTCAGCAACTTCAACAAGAAATACAGATTTAATACATTGAAGAATTATGTTTATCATGTCGGATGTTAATTCCAAATACGAAAGTTTAATTAAGCTGTTGAGGACATCAAACGAATAAATCGGAGTTAGATGAGTTTTTTTTACAACATTGGTATTGAGCAATAGATTCAAGCACACGATGGAGGATTCGGGTATGAGTGGATGACGAAAAATCTATTAGAGTGCATCAATGGAGTTCTTAAAGGAGCTCAAATATTGCCAATAAATGCTCTAGTTCAAATAACTTTTTTCAAATTCATAAACTACTTTGAAAAAAGAAGAGAAGAAATAAGAGCTGATTTAGAGCGTCGAAATGAATACACCTAGTAATATATATATATACACATTATGTAATCAACATTTTTTTTCAAATATACTTGTAATACTAAGTGAGTAAATATTCAGGTACATGCACGAAAAAAATTGAAATGGGCTACAAAATCTAGTAAACATGAAGTACAGTCATACGATTAATATGAAGGTGTATTTCATGTGAAAATAGGACGTCACGACCTCAATGATAAAAGGGGGAAATGTTCAAATACTGAGGTTAAATAGGTCAGAGCAGTATTCTTCATGTAACAAGTGGCAAGCATTTAGTATTCCATGCTTACATTTTATGACAATTTGCTCACAATTTAACGTGAACTACTAAGATTTCATTGAGGACTACTATAAATTGTCAACATATAATGCATGTTACTCTCCTTAACTTAAACCTGTACCGCATGAAGATTATTGTATCACGCATCCTAATATGTCTGTCATACATCCTGACCCATCGTTGTTTTGGAAACCTGGTAGATCAAAGAGTTCACGATACTATAATGAGATGGATTGGACAAAACCAAGCGCTCTAGTATGGTGTGGATTTTGTAACCAGTTAGGTCACAGCTGAAGGAAGTGTCCTTCGTTACAACGACTGGCTCCAGACAGCTAGAGATTTTTACTGTTAATACTTTTACTATAATCAATATTTTTATTATAATTTATTAAGTTGTACATTTGTTTTATGTATTACTCGAGAAATAAATAATTTTTTCCTTTAGATCATGGCTTTAAATCTAGGATTGATTGATCCAGATGTTTTGTACGATCAATCAGTTCATCGATTAACAGTATGCGAAGATCGTATATTTGACGAGATATATTGTAAATGTCGAGAGGCGATTGTTCATCGCACTGTCTCACTCCACCCTCGAATACTACCATTACATTGTACGTCTTCATTTTTATGGAGTTGCTAGATTGAGATTTATTAAGCTAGATTGACATTTCATCATAACACTGATCGAGAGATAGAGGCCTGAGACGTATACATTTCATGTGCTCACTGGAGAGTGCACTACCATTCTATAGGATATAGAAGTATTGTTCGGGTTACCTGTTGATGGAGAGTCAGTTATCAGAGTAATGCACGATTACTGCTAAATATTTTCAACTGTTACCCAGTGTGACCCCACATGCTGATAAAATAAAAGAACCGAGGTTAAGTTTAACATGGTTAGAGACACAATTTCGTGAGCTTGCTGATGATGTAGATGAGAAAGCTGTCATGAGATATACATGAGCATATATACTACAGATGATGGGTGGAAGTCTATTTTCTGACAAATCAAGTCACTTCGTGCACTTGATGTTCCTACCATTGTTAGTCAACCTCTATGACACAAGACGATATTCTGGGGGTGGAGTATGTTTCGCATGACTGTATAGATAGGTATGCAAAGCAACAAAATTCAACGTTCATGAAATCATTGAGCTTCTGATGCTTTTGCAATTATGAGCTTGGGAACAATTTCCAACAATGGCTCCACAACTCCAACATGAGAATGATGATCAATTAGTTGGACGAGCCTATGGTCCTCGATATGTTATTGAAATTTAGTTTAATTTAATAAATATTTTTATACGACTGATATAGTTAATTTTAAATCTAAAATATTAATTTAATAATATAGGTGGAGAGAGAAATTTTGTATAACTAGGTCAGCTACACATGTAGTTAGTCCATATAGATACATATATGATTTGTTTAAACATAATCATGTACATGAATACTGAACCCAATTGAATTTTTTATACATATTTTTAATGTACATGTCTTTAATATTTTTAATATAATATTTTATGTATCAGATTATTTGGGAGCCTTACAAAGTTGTCATTGACACTTTTATTATTTTCTGTACAAAATGGTCAACACATATGGCAGACGATAAACCCTTTCATATGTTTTTACATTGGTGAGTGAAATTTGCCTAACAGGGTGATCAGGCAATTTTCTCTCCAAACAGGATGTCCCATTGGAATGGAATAGTAAACCTCTACTGCATGACATCGACCTAAGAACTAGAGATTGGTTTAAAAAGTTGCACATTTGGTAGTGTGATGACACTGTCGTGGAAGGTTCATTGTAAGGAGATATCCAATTGGGCAATTTGATAGAGATGCAACTCAAAATTATATCAATTGGTACAATATTGTTACAAGGTGCTACGTTACTCGTTCAGGAGCAACTGTGGGACATCTAATACGTAATTAAATATTGTCTAATTAATTTTTATTTAAATTTATTTTAAATATTGTTTCTTTATAATTCACAGAGATCAAATAAAAATCGCTTTCGTGATGTTGCAAATTATCTAAATCAGGTCTTTACTATATGCAGTAATAACAAGAGCTATATGGAGAAGATACATTATATGTACGATACACTTATTGCTTTTCCACCATTTCTTAGGTGTAGGGTACGTGCTCGAGTAGAAGAAGATGAGTATGATGACGTCGACTACAATGTTGAAGGATTGTCTCCTATGACACTGATGCAAAGCCAAACTAATTGTGTTAGTCCGATGATGATGATGCCATCTTTTGGTTTAGGATATTATGATTCAGAGGCTAGTCTATTATCTTCATGCATGCATGGACATGAGCGTGGCCATGGAGAGCATAACGAATATTTATACTATGAAGCGCCTACAGATGTATAAGATCCACCAGAGCAACATCAAGAGGAACCAAAGTAACCTAGAGTTCAAAGTCGATAATGAAACTCAGCTCGAAATCGACGACGTCCGTCTTGTGGAACACATTGATTTTTTTGTTATTTTTTTTAAATAAATGAGAATCATTAAATTGTTGTACTGATATAAAAATTTTAATTTACATTTTATTATTTTCCAATTATGAATCATAGTTGTAATATGGAAGAAAAAAGATAACTTGTTCTTTTCTATAATATCTCTTAGAGTTAATTTGGTTGGGTTTTATCTCCTAAAACTCGTGGTATGTAAACAATGGAGCTTATTCTGAAAATTAAATAAGGGTGTTTTTTAATAGATCTATTGCTTGAATAGAAATCCAATAAACTTAAAAGTCCATTGACTATTGGATGGGTACTTGAACTTCATGTGGAGACATAAAGGTGGATCAGGTTCGAGTAAATAGTCAAAATGATCTATAGTACATGGATAAGGTTGGACACCTTATTCTGGTAACACTATTGGATACGACCTACTTTGTAGTTGTTATAAGGAGTTGTAAAGTGCTACAAACGAAGTAATCCTAATTCGTTCATGTTGGATATGAGGAGTAGTGGTGATCTTGTGCAAAAGAGTTTGTACAAGATCGGACCACGAAATGAGTCACTCTTACTTTATAACGTTGTTTACTGTTTAAGACTGACTATTTCAAAACGATGACCTAGGTAACTTGACCTTAATCCTGAGCTAACTATGAACTCCTGTTTATTCGGGATTGCCCTAAAATTTTCATAGGTGAGGGTTGGCTCAACAGCGCCGGCCCGATATGACTGCCATTTCAGGGGTAAGACTGGATAGATTCCTGGGGACATAGGGTGCAATAGGGAATTCACTCCTACTCGCTTTAAGGATAGTAGAGAGGTTGTTCCTTTAAGTGCTAATTCTGGGGCTTGAACAAGGGATCCCACCCTCGCATTTGGCATGAGAGGGACTCGATTTTATTATTGGATCACAAAAAAAATTGTTCATTAGGGGATCAGTGGGGCCTTAAGGAACAAGAAGTAATTTCGGGGGTAAAACAGAGATTTGACCCAACCGTTATTACGAATAACCTATGAAGGGTTAACTTACTAATCATGGTTATATCGAGTGGACATAATATATCTACAGTTAGGGGAGTTCAACTATAGGCTTTAGTGAAGTGACCCATTAGTTAACGAATGAGATTAGATCGATCTAATGAGTTTAGTCGATTAATCTCGGATCGTTGGAGTCCATGATCTGTAGGTCCATGAGGTCCCTCTACTAGCTCGGAAATGGATTAGCTCTAGAGTAGTGTGATAAGTTAATTTGAAACGTTCAAATTAGAATCAAACGGAATTGGAGAAAATATATTTAAATATATGAAGATGAATTTGTGTAAAAATTAATTTAATATTAGATATTAAATTAATTAGAATTATTTAAATTATTTAAATAATTATTTATTAATTTTATTAGAAAATTAATTTTTTAAATTAACTTGTAAAAAAAAATAAATTTTGATTTTAGAAATAAAATATTATTTTAAAATCAATTTTGGATTTTTGGAAAATGGAAAAAATTACACAAACTTGAAGAAATGGGTTTTTCATCTTCAACTAGCTTACTTGGAACCCACCTTCTCCTTTGCTTTACTCAAGCATGAGCTGCATCCCATGCATCACATCTCTTTGCATGGTAGTCTGCAATATATTGAAGAGATTGGAGTGAAGAAAGACATGAGAATTGATCGAATTTTTGCTGAAAAATTCGGATGAAGAAGGTGTTCTTCAATGGATTCTGTTCAGTGAGTTTTCTCTACTCTTTGATTCCAACTTATTTGGAGTCCCACAACTCAATCTAGAGCACCAAGAGGATAGTAGGGAAGATCTTGTGGTGGTCTACACAAGGATTCAGTGGATTTTGCAGCTGGAAATGGAGATTTCGTTGGTTTGGCCAAGGTATGTTTATGAAACCCATTATACTCTGTTTTTAGCAAGTTTCTTTTCAACCAGATTAATGAATTAGAATGCTCATGGATCCTTATTTCTTCCGCTGCGTGATGGTCATCCAACAAATTTTACTTATCATTAAGAAATACAAGGATATTCTTATCAAGAAATAGAACGGTAAATTTGCATATGTTACTTTGATTAGGAAAGATAAATGATTAAATATTTTGTTTAGGGAAGGTAAAGGATTAATATTAAAAAAGAAAAAAAAATAATACTTTGTTCAACATGTAAAGGATTAAAATTTTAAAAAAAAAGAAAAAAAAGAAAAAAAGGATTGAGTGTTGAAAACTCGACCATTGTTTGTCAAATTTTGAACACTCAACAAAGAGGAAGTCGAGCATTTAACCCTCGACTTACATTCAATTTTTTTTAAAAAAATCGTATCGGTCATATCACTAAACTACAATATTTCTCAAATTACGTTCAAACCTACAATATTTCACTAATTATTTATCAAACCTACAATATTCATCCAATTTAATCAAGAAGAAATGTATTTAACATGATTTTTTTCCATTTTCAATTGGAGAGAGAAAATGCATTTAATATAATTTTTTCCATTTTCATTTGGAGAGAGAAAGTGACATTTAATATGATTTTATTTTTCATTTCGTTTTTCATGTTGATTTCTGATATTATGTGTTATATTTCATTGTTTGTGTTCGTTGATTTCGTGATTCGAGCTTACGAGTGTATTGTATAAAATAATTGAAAAAATAAGTGTAAATATGAATGATGCGTTGATGCGTTTATGATGCGTTAGTAACGTATTGATGCGTTAGTGATGTGCAACAGGACGCATGACACTCCTCTATTGACGTTCAAGTTTTCCTGAATCAGATCCAAGTATAAATCCAACTCAGGTTCCTGGTAAGTCCAGGGTCGAACTCAGGGATTCAGATTAAAGCTAACGCAGACCTTGCGTTGTAACTATTGTAGAGATATCCTAATTGTATGGAGAAATGAGTTTTTTACACTAAGTTGCTGTGTGTGCAAGAAGATACAAAAGGTTCGAGTAGAGAATGACAGGTCGTGTGAAAATGGAGTTTGATGCAAGTGATATGGGTCGATCTAAGTTGGATATACACAAACAAGAATATGATGTGAATGAGATGACTTGATTATCTCCGTTTATGTGTTAGACTCTATTCGACATTTCTCAATGCGAATATCATACAATACCTATCTCTAGGATGTATGTGTCAAACACATGATGCAATAAAACACCAGTGCGTCTATCTCTAGATATACTAGGTGTTCTAACTTGATGCTGGCTTACTTATTCTCTCGAATAGTTTAAGCTAAAGATGATTTTACCAATTGATTTAGTTGGCTTAAGCGTTCGAAATGGAATTTTTCATGAAGTATAGATGCATCCAACATAAACAAGAAATAAAGAATGGCAAAGTATGATAGAACAAATATGTGAATTTATAAAGAAACTGATTGTCTTTACAAAACCAATACTTAATCAAATGAAAAGATGAAAGCGATAAGTAAGATGAAATGAAAGAAGTCAAGCCGCAGAGTACAATCTTTTGTCCTCTTTGGCTCAATTCTAGTCGTGTACAACCACTTGTATAAGAATTGGAACAAATGTCTCTCTCTCGAGCTCAGCTTCCTCCACTCCTTGATCGGTGATGGTGGTGGTTGTCTTCCCTCTTGTTCTTCTCGGCACCACAGCATAGCTCTAAAGATCTAAAACTAAGACTAAGTTAAAACTGAGACTAAAAGCTGAGAGTTGAGAACTTGGAACTTGGAACTCTTTCATCTGGTGAGATTTCTTCTATTTATAGGTGTCGGTCTTCTCCAACTTGATGATGGACATCATTAAATTCCATACCCTTGTCAGTCGCTTGACACTCAGATGATTTTCAGACGCCGGCAGCTGCAGGTGTCCATGCTTGTAAGTGGTGATTTGACACAAACAGCCTAAACCATCTTTCTTGCGTTGAATCCCTCCGACGCATGCCTCATGCGTTAGACTTTTCCAGCGAAACTTTTCTTAATCATGCATTTAGCCTTTTGTTGAGATCCTGAAATATCATGAGTTAGTACTGCAGTGTTTTAGCAATAAACATTCTTTTGCATGAGTTTGATAGTGTTCGACTAATTCCACGCGTTTCTTCTAAAAATGATGAGATTTTATCATTAAAGACCCTAATTGTTCTAACTTTTGAGCCACAATAACTTGTATTTCTACAAGTTATCAGTTTGTTTTGAGTATTATGTGATATATCGCATGCCTGTAATGTATTCCATCGTTTATTTGGAAATGTTCCTACAAATATATCAAATATAATGGTAAATATATTTGATATGTACTCAAGTACGACTCTAATTTCATGACAACTTGTTAGTTTTTCTAGTGAATTCACGGTTTTTTTTAAATATACCTTAGAACATTGTATATACTAGCCAATATATGAAATATAAATATACTAAAATAGATAATTGTATCCATATGGCAGTGCAATATAAACTACAGTATATTTCAACATAGAACATATATATAAGTGTACATATCATAAAACAAGAAATCTAAATACACAATCATCATCGTTTATATAAAATAAACGGTTATATATATATATATATATATATATAGATATAGATATAGATATAGATATAGATATAGATATATATATCTACCTACCCCGTTGCGTCGTCGACATGATCTACTTACCTCGTCGTGCCGTCGATCGGATTTTTTCATCTCATCACCGTCGATCCGATTTCTCTCCCCGTCGTGTTATCGATCGCATCTGCTCGTCCCATGCTGTTTATGTCGTCCCGTGTCATGCCGTGAGTTCACTTTACGTCCGTCGTCTCCCATCGTCAGATCTGCTCACCATAAGTCGTCCGTCTCCACCTCCAACTCACACCGCCAGAAGGAGAAAAGAGAGGGAGGGGAAAGGAGAAAAGAAAAATGGTCGTGAAGCATGGGGGAGAGATGATATATGCATGGAGGAGATACAATTTCAATGTTTTTTCTTGTGGAAAAAGAATATATGCATGGGGGAGAGAGAATATGTATGGGGAAGAGAAAATTTATATATATATTTGTGTGTCTAAATTGTAAATATTCACTAATATTAGTAGAAAAATAAAGTTCAATAAATCTTTTTTTTAAAAGAAATTAAATGTTCAAGACATTAATGTAGTATAACTCTTATTTGAAGGCCTTTCATGTCAAAAGCCCTAAATTCAAACACATTCCAAGATTTCCTTTCATATTGGTCCATGAATTTCCACAGCTCGGTATTCAATTCTTTAACCGTTGTTTGATCTATGGGCCCATTGGCCCAGTAGTAGTTTTAAAAAGGAGAATCATATTGGGCCGTGAATTTCCGCAGCTCGGTCCAATTCAATCTTTTTAACTGTTGTTGGTCTATGGGCTCATTGGCCCACTAGTACTTTCTAACAAGAGAATCATATTAGGCCGTGAATCTCCACAACTCGGTCCAGTTCAATATCTAACTATTTATCATCCATGGGCCCATTGGCCCGCTAGTTTTAGAAACAATCGTACCTAGCTAATTCTTTGAGAGAAAGTTCTCTCTCATTTACCTCATTTCCATGACAGCTCCACACATGTTCCAAAATATTAGAAGTTTTATAAATATTTTATTTCTTTAAAACACTAAATTTTTAAATTGAGCATAATTTCTCTTTTTCTCTAATTCAACCATGGGAAGTTGGGATTCAAAACCTTGCCACCCAACTCGAGTTGAGCTGCATTAAATTTAACAGTCGAATTGAACAAGAAATTACAAAAATCGAATATTTGATTCCAACCAGAAACATAGATTTTATTTTGAAATCAATTTACAGTAAGAGGAATAAGAACGTTTGGTGTATATGTTTGGAATCTTAAGCCTGAATTTATTAAGTCCGGACGATCAAGCTATTGTAATTTTATTTAATCTATTATTTTAATAATTTGATATTTTAATTTCACCAGATTTTGAAATAAAATTTCATACACTTTTGTCAGTTTAACTAATTTGAAAATGATCATCTTTTTTACCATAATACGCTAACTTAAAATTGAAATAAACTAGTATTTTAATATTAAATTCAATTATTGAAAAACTATATCTATATCTATATATATATATATTATCAAGTTACATTTGAAGAATAAAAAAATCATAAATTTTGAGTTTTAATTTTATTTGGTCTCTAAGTTGTTTTAAACATGTTAAACATTTGTGTTGAAAAAATGATTCTAAGTCTTCGAGCTAGTTAAATTTGACCAACAAAAAAAAAAAAAAAAAAAAAAAAAAGAAAAAGAAAAGAAAACGATATTAAACTGAATTAGAGCTTTCTACACATATAGCCTAAATAAATATACCTATACAATTGTAGTCTAATAACGTGTTTGGAATGACTTAGAAAAAAATATCTTTCAAAATTCATTTTTATTTAAACGCTTTTCATAAAAAATCCTTAAAATAAAGAACACACATGTATTGCAATTCTTTCTTAAAAGTGTTTTTCTATACAAATTTTGCAATTCTTTCTTAAAAGTGTTTTTATATACAAATTTGTCTAGTTTGTTATATACTAAGAGTGTTTTATTAATGTTTTTCAAGGTTGGTCAATGGTAGTTGAAGGTTGCCGGTGGCAGTCGGAGGTTGGCCGACAACGGTCAACAAGGTGGCAACTAAAGGTTGGCTGATGATAGTCACTGAAGTGGCAACCAAAGTTGGCCGACGGTGTTGGCTAGAGGGAGCCTTGACGTAGTGGAAGGGTTGCGAACCCACTTGTTCGTTTTATGGGTTTAACAGAAATCCTAGCTATGGTAGATAACGGAGATGTTGAGGATCCATTGTCTTACAAGAAAGCAATGGAGGATGTTTGACAAAGATGATTGGATTAAAGCTATGGATCTCGAAATGGAATCTATGTACTTCAATTTTTTTTAGAATCTTGTAGTCAACCTGATGGGGTAAAACCTATAGGTTGCAAATGGATCTACAAGAGAAAATAAGGTGTTGATGGGAAGGTGCAAACCTTTAAGGTTAGACTTGTGGCAAAGGGTTATATCCAAGTTAAGGGAGTCAATTATAAGGAGACTTTCTCACCTGTTACCATGTTGAAGTCTATTCGGACCCTCCTGTTCATTGCCTCATATTATGACTATGGGATTTGGTAAATGGACGTCAAGACTGCCTTTTTGAATGGAAATTTTGAGGAGACCATTTATATGGAGCAGCTTGAGGGATTCATAACCCAAGGTCAAGAGCAAAATGTTTTCAAGCTTAATCGGTCCATCTATGGTTTGAAGCAAGCTTCTCGATCTTAGAATATAAAATTTGATACCATGATCAAATCTCAAATCTTATGGCTTTGATCAAAATGTTGATGAGCTTTGTGTTTACAAGAGAATCATCAACAGTTCAGTAGTTTTTCTAGTGTTGTATGTAGATGATACCCTACACATTGGGAATGATGTAGGTCTACTGACTAAACTTAAGAATTGGCTAGTGACCTAATTCCAAATGAAAGATTTGAGAGAAGCATAGTTTGTTTTGAGCATTCAGATATTTAGAGATTGAGAGAACAGAACGCTAGCCTTGTCTCAGGCATCATACATTGACAAGATACTTGTCAAATTTTCGATGTAGAACTCTAAGAGAGGTTTATATTGTCAAACTTAAGAACGCTAGCCCTGTCTCAGGCATGGAGTTATATTGTCTAAGGAATAGTGTCCTAAGACACCTCAAGAAATTGAGAAAATGAGACGGATCCCCTATGCATCGGCTAGTTATAGCCTAATGTATGCGGTGTTATATACTAGACTTGACATCTGCCATGCGGTGAGGATAGTCAATAGATATTAGTCTAATTCAGGATTTGATCACTGGACCGTCGTTAAGAACATCCTCAAGTATCTACGGAGAACGAGGGACTACATGCTTGTGTATGGTTCTAAGGATTTGATCCTTACAAGATACATAGACTTTAATTTCTAGACTGATAAGGATTCTAGGAAATCCACATAAGGATCAGTGTTCACTCTTAATGGAGGACCAGTAGTTTGGAGGAGCACCAAGCAGAGGTGCATTGCTAACTCCACTATGGAGGCTAAGTACGTGGTGGCTTGTGAAGTTGCTAAGGAAGCTGTGTGGCTTAGGAAATTCCTAACAGATCTGGAAGTAGTTCCAGACATGTCAAAGTCATCACCCTTTATTGTGATAATAGTGGTGCTGTGGCTAATTTTCGAGAGCTTTTGAGACACAAGTGCGGGAAACATATAAAGCAGAAATATCATCTCATTCGAGAGATTGTGCATTGAGGGGACATGATCATCACACAGATAGCTTCGTGTTGGATTTTATGTCCTAAAACTCGTAGTTTGTAATATCATATTCTTGTTCAATAAAGCTGTTATTGAAAATCTTTAGTAAATTTAAATTATATATTCATGAATCCAATAAACTAAGGTTCCGAGGCTATTAAGTTTATGTTTGAACTTTATGTAGTGACATAAATGTGGATCAAGTTCAAATATATATAGCCAAAATGGTCTATAGTATATGAATAAGGTTGGGCGCCTTATTCTGGGGGTACTATGGATGCGGCCCATTTTGTAGTTAGTACAAGCGATGTGATCCTAAACCGTTCATGTGGAGACATGAAAATGGGGGCATCCTATGTAAAGAGTTTACATAAGACTGAACCATGAAATAGTTACTTTTTACGTTCTAAATGCCGTTTAATGTATAAAACTGACTATTTCGTTAATTGATGACCTAGGTAACTTAATCTTAATACTGAGCTAACTATGAACTCCTGTTCACTCGGAATTATCCTTAGATTTACATAGGTGAGGGCAGCTCATTATCGCTGGCCCAATAAGCCTCTTATTTCAGAGGTAAGATCAGGTGGATAACTGGGAACATAGGGTGCAAGACGGAATTCACTCCTACCCATTATAGGGATAGTAGATACGTTGTTCCCTTTAGTACTGAATCCAGGTCTTGAACAAGGGGCCCCACCCTCTCATTGGCTCGAGAGGGATTCGGTTTATAGGTTGGACGTTAAACCAATTGTTCATTAGAGGATCAGTGGAACTTAAGGAATAAGATGTAGTCTCGGGGGTAAAACGATTTTTATGACCCAACCGAGATTACGAACAACCTTTCTAGGATTAGCTTACTAATCATGGTTATATCATATGGACACAAATATATCTATAGTGAGGGGAGTTCAACTACGGGACTATAGTGGAATGACCCGTGAGTTAACGAATGTTGATTAGCTCCATCTAAAGAGTTTAGCCAGCTAATCTCGGATCGTTGGAGCCCATGATCTATAGGTCCATTAGGTTCCTCTACTAGCTCATATGGAATAAACTTAGAACAGTATGATAGAATAATTCGAATTGTTCGAATTAGGTGAAGAGAGAGAAACCGACAAGTATATGTGATATAGTGGTCGGTTTTTCAGTTTAGAGATACAACTTTAATATTTAAATGTGATTTAAATATCAAGAATATGAATACGTTCATATTCGGAAGCTCGGAAATAATGGAAATGGTCAAAGATGTAAAAAGTCAAAGAGTTGACTTTTGACTTTGAAAAGTCAAACTTTGACCGACCTTATATTCAAATGTGATTTGAATTTCGAGAAAATGAATGCGGATTCATGCTCGGGAGGTCAAAATTAGTCAACACGGAAAAAATCATAAAAAGTCAAAATGTTGACTTTTTGGTCAAAGTTTGACTTTGACCAAATGACTATTTTGCCCTTTGACTAAAGTTAGTGGGAAAATCCAAACTTTTGTTGGATAATTCCATAACAAAATAGTGGGCTAGGTGTTGGCTTATAGTGGAGACATTAAGCCCACTTAGATAGTGGATTCTAGGTGTTGGGTTTTTATGAAGTTATTTCATGCAATTTTGCATGGCCCTTTTCTATAAATATGGGCTTGTCATTTTGGATTAAAAACTTTTGGAAATTTTGCAAAATTAGTTTTTAAAAATTGGGCTGAAAAAATCCAAACCCAACCCAATTTTCACTCTACTATTTCCATCTCTTTTTCTCTCTCTCGGGTTCTTCATCCATCGGGTCCCACAACCCTATTCTGAGTCCAGAGGATAGTAGGTCAGCTCTAGTGGTTGTCCGATTCGTGTTCGAGCAGAGATAGACGAGTTTCGGGAGCTTCAAAGTAATGTTTCTAAAAAACCCTAATTAACTAATTTAGGGTTGTATGTTTATTTGCAATTAGAGTAAAATTGATCCTCAATTCTACTGCACATGCCTCAGAGCTTTTACTCAATTGCATGTGGTGGGTATCAATTTATTAGATAAAATTGAGATTGGAAACTAAAATGGTTTTTAGGTTTTGGCAATTAAATTAAGTTTTTTTTGTAGTATTAATTTGTAATTGCTCACATGTTTATGAGCATTAATGTGTGAAAAAGGGTCTGTAAATTTGCTAGAGTCATTAGAGTTGAAATTAGGATGTAATTGCTCGGTTCTGGGAAAGAGGACAGCTTCAAAATGAAGGAAAAAAAGCTCACAGACCCGTTTTACCACCAGACCCGACCCGAAGCCCAAATCCGTCTCACGCACTCCGCGCACTCCCTAGACCCTCAACCCGGTCCGTGCCCGCTCGTTCTAGCCGACCCGCCTCGCTTTCGTTGACTGCGCCAGCCGTTGACCAGCCGGTCCAGACGGTCTGGACCGGTCCAGTTGAGCCGGTTTGACCGTTCAACCTGGTTTTTGGAGTTTTTTGGGCCGGTTCGAGAGCTGGTTCGGTTTTTTGTACTACACCAAATTATTATTGTAATAATTTAGTTGTTAGCTTAATTTAAGAGCCAAAACCAATCCATTTTAGGGTGTTTAATTAATTATGCATGTTGATGTATGTTTTAATTAAATTTTGAATCTTGTTGTGCATATAGTATGCCATATAGATTTAAAATCCCACCATAGGTTAAACATGTACATGCATTTAATATATGTTATAATTGTTATAATGTATATAGTATGCATGTTAAGTTTTTTTTAATATAAAGTGTTATATTAAAGCATGATCATTAAGTATGAATGTATGTTATAGATGTATGATTCTAGGGTTATAATGGTTATAATTTTATTTTATAATTGTTATAAAATAACCTAGACTTTAAAATCTATAACAAAGGTAAAAGTTGCATGCTCACCTAGGATTAAATTGGTGCAATTTCAATCGACTTTTCTAAAGAGTTAGAATAGGTCGATTACTTGTTAAATAAAGAGTTATTTACTTACCCGGGGAGATCTTGTCTAAGGTTGGGGATTCTTAAGATGACGATTTATGGAACACCTCCTACCTGGAGATCAAACTGGCGTCTAAGTCAAATAACCTTAGTTTTAATGAGCATGCGTGTGAGATGTGAGGTAATAAAATTTGTTTATCACCTATACATCATAGGTTAAAATCCAGTATAAGAGTTATACATGGATCTATCACCTAGACTTAGGATATATTTAATTTAGTCGAAATATATCTCTAAGTATTTTTTAATATATACCCTAAACCGTTATAGCACACTTCAGCTAGAGAGAAGTAGCGTACTTTTAGCTCTAGTGTCCCTGAAAGTTCACATCGTGAGGTCCATGTAGGGCTTTGGGCCGTGCTTAGGAGCGGACTCCCTTCAGAGAGTGTTTGCATGGATCAATATCAAGGTGAATAGGGGAAGTAGTTCATAGTAAGTGAGTGAGGAGTATGTAACAACATATCCCATGGTCTCTTCCATTAGGTCACACCCTGAGATTCCTATAATGCGCCTACATGTCTGCCCTGGAGCAACCTTTCCCTTCGGAGGGTTGTATTATAGGATTCGGAACACCGCAAACTTTAAATCTGGATAGGCTCTCTTAGATCAGTTTTCATATTGACTTTCCACTTTCGGGAACATGTTGATTCTGGTTTCTGAAATCCAAAAATGGAAGGTTACACTTACAAGAATTACTAAGATGTTAGTATATTCTCGACCAAAGTAGCGATAACTAAAGTGCTATAAGAATAAAGAGTTATTATGGGGTTAACATCTAGTCAAGATTGTCTTGGTTCAAAAGAGGAATAATCGACTGCCCTTCGGTGGATGTTACTCTAAACTTTTAAAATATCGTTGCAAAATATAATAATGAAGGATACATTATTAGTTTTTGCTAAACTAAATTGGTTTCTTTGTGATTATAGTTTTTCAAAAAGAATATGTTTATCTTTTTCAGCATGAATAGCTCAATAATTCAACTCTTAGCTTTCGAGAAACTAAACGAAAATAATTATTTGACATGGAAATCAAATCTAAACACAATACTGGTAGTTGACGAACTAAGATTTGTCTTAATTGAGGAATGTCCTCAAGCCCCAGCCTCAAATGCTAACCGAACTGTTCAGGAAGCATACGATCGATGGGTTAAAGCCAATGAAAAGGCCCGTGTTTACATTCTTGCCAGCATGTCTGATGTTTTGGCTAAGAAATATGAATCCTTAGCTATGGCTAAAGAGATAATAGATTCATTAAGAGAAATGTTTGGGCAACCATCATGGTCCCTTAGACACGAGGCAATTAAGCACATTTACATGAAGCAGATGGAGGAGGGGACCTCTGTTAGAGAACATGTCCTAAACATGATGATGTACTTCAATATCACTGAAGTAAACGGCAAACCCATTGATGAGGCTAATCAGGTTAGCTTTATCTTACAATCTCTTCCGAAGAGTTTTATACCTTTTGAGAAAAATGCGTCTTTAAATAAGATAGAATTTAACCTCACTACCCTTCTTAACGAGCTCCAGCGATTTCAAAACCTTACTTTAGGTAAGGGGAAGGAAGTGGAAGTAAATGTTGCTACCACTAAGAATTTTTTTAAAGAGGATTATTCTCTAAAAATAAAGGTGGACCTTCTAAAGCTCAAATAAAAAAGAAGGGAAAAGGGCAGGCTCCCAAGATAAGAAAGAGAAAGAAGGATACAGATAAAAGAAAATATTTCCACTGTAACCAAAACGGGCATTGGAAGAGAAATTGCCCAAAGTACCTTGCAGAGAAGAAAGCTGAGAAAACGACACAAAGTAAATATGATTTACTAGTCGTTGAAACAAGTTTAATGGAATCTAATACTTCAACCTGGGTACTAGATTCAGGAGCCACTAATCATATTTGTATCTCGTTTTAGGAAACTAGTTCTTGGAAAAAGCTTGAAGAAGGTGAGATAACCCTCAAAGTTGGAACATGAGAGGTTGTCTCAGCTGAAGCAGTAGGAGATCTGAAGTTGTTTTTTGAAGATAGATATCTAGTACTTAAAAATGTTTTGTATGCACCTCTTATGAAGAGGAATTTGATATCTATCACTTGTATTATAGAACAATTATATATAGTATCTTTTAATATAAATGAAGCGTTCACTTTTTGTAAAGGTATTCAAATTTGTTCTGCGACACTTGAAGACAACTTATATAAGTTAAGACTAACTAGAACAAATTTTGTTTTAAATATTGAAATATTTAGAACATTAGAAACTTATAATAAAAAACAAAAGGTTTCTTCCAACGTCTATCTATGGCACCTAAGACGTAGTCACATAAATCTTTATAGGATTGGGAGATTGGTCAAGAGTGGACTTTTAAGTCAATTAGAAGATAACTCTTTACCTCTATGTGAATCCTGTCTTGAAGGAAAGATGACCAAGAGATCTTTTACTGGAAAAGGTCTCAGAGCCAAAGTATCTTTATAGCTTGTACATTCGAACCTTTGTGGGCCAATGAATGTCAAGGCTTGAGGTGGGTATGAATATTTCATTAGTTTTATTGATGATTATTCAAGGTATGGTCATGTTTACCTGTTTCATCACAAGTTTGATTCTCTTGAAAAGTTCAAAGAATATAAGACTGAAGTTGAGAATGAATTAGGTAAAACAATAAAGACACTTCGATCAGATCGAGGTGGAGAGTATATGGACATAATTCCAAGACTATTTGATAGAAAACGAGATCCAGTCATAACTCTCTGCACCTAGTACGCCTCAGCAGAACGGTGTATCAGAAAGAAAAACCGAACCTTATTAGATATGGTTCGCTCTATGATGAGTTATGCTCAATTTCCTGATTCCTTTTGGGGATATGCACTTGAATCTGCTGTCCATATTTTGAACAACGTTCCCTCTAAAAGTGTTTCAAAAACACCTTATGAGCTATGAAATGGGCGTAAAAGTAGTTTATGTCACTTTAGAATTTGGGGTTACCCAACACATGTGTTAGTATAAAATCCCAAGAAATTGGAACATCGTTCAAAATTATGCCTATTTGTAGGTTATCCAAAGGAAACAAATGGTGGTCTATTTTATCATCCTCAAGAAAACAAGGTATTTGTATCAACAAATGCCACATTCCTAGAGGAAGATCATATTAGGAATCATCAGCCACGCAGTAAAATAGTGTTGAAAGAAGTTTCAAAAGACGCTACAGATAGAGCTAGTTCATCTACTAAAGTAGTAGATAAAACTAGTACATCTGATCAGTCACATCCTTCTCAAGAGTTGAAAATACCTCGACGTAGTGGGAGGGTTGCTCATCAGCCTGACCGTTACTTGGGTTTAACAGAAACACAAGTTGTTATACCTGATGACGACATAGAGGATCCATCGACCTATAAACAGGTGATGAAAGATGTGGACCGTGATCAGTGGGTCAAAGCCATGGACCTCGAAATGGAGTCTATGTACTTCAATTCTGTCTGAAAACTTGTAGATCAACCAAGTAATGTGAAACCAATTAGTTGTAAGTGGATCTACAAGAGAAAACGAGACCAAGCCGGTAAAGTACGGACTTTTAAGGATCGACTTATGGCAAAGGGTTATACCCAGAGAGAGGGAGTGGACTATGAAGAAACTTTCTCTACCGTTGCCATGTTAAAGTCGATAAGAATACTCTTATCTATTGCCACCTTTTATGACTTTGAAATTTGGCAGATGGATGTCAAGAATGCCTTTCTAAACAGCGATCTTGAAGAGAGTATCTATATGGCTCAACAAGAGGGATTTATTGCATAGGGTCAAGAACAAAAGGTTTGTAAGCTTCAAAAATCCATTTATGGGTTGAAACAAGCTTCTAGATCCTAGAATATAAGGTTTGATACTGCGATCAAATCTTATGGCTTTGAACAGAATGTTGACGAGCCTTGTATTTACAAGAAGATCGCCAATTCTACTATAGTGTTCTTAGTTTTATATGTCGATGATATTCTACTCATTGGGAATGATGTAGGATATCATACTGACGTGAAGCAAAGGCTAGATACACAATTCCAAATGAAAAATTTAGGAAATGCCCAGTATATTCTTGGGATCCAAATTGTTTGGAATCACAAGAATAGGACACTAGCCATGTCTCAAGCATCTTATATAGACAAAATGTTGTCGAGATGTAAAATGCAGAATTCCAAAAGGGTCTGTTGCCTTTCGGACATGGAATTCATCTGTTAAAAGTAAAATGTCCTAAGACAACTCAAGAAGTTGAGGATATGAGAAATATTCCTTATGCCTCCGCATTTGGAAGCCTGATGTATGCAATGTTATGTACTAGACCTGATATATGCTACTCAGTAGGGATCGTCAGTAGATACCAGTCTAATCCTGGACGTGATCATTGGACTGCCATTAAGAACATCTTAAAGTATCTCAGGAGAACTAGGGACTACATGCTCGTGTATAGTGCTAAGGATCTGATTCTTACTGAATACACTGACTTTGATTTCCAAATTGATAAAGATGCTAGAAAGTCTACATCTGGATCAGTGTTCATTCTTAACGGAGGAGCAGTAGTGTGGAGAAGTGTAAAACAGACATGTATAGCTGACTCCATAATGGAAGCTGAATACATAGCTGCTTATGAAGCAGCAAAAGAAGCAATATGGTTGAGGAAATTCTTGACAGATTTGGAAGTTGTTCCAATATGCATCTACCCATCACCTTGTATTGTGACAACAGTGGTGCAGTTGCAAATTTAAAAGAACCTCGAAGCCATAAATGGGGAAAGCACATCGAATGCAAGTACCACCCTATCCGGAAAATCGTACACCGTGGTGACGTTGTAGTGACCTAGATACCTTCTGAGCAAAACATTGCTGATCTTTTTACAAAAACCCTCACGGCTAAAGTTTTTGAGGGTCACTTACAGAGTTTAGGTCTATGGTGTTTCTAAACTAGGACATGTGGGAGATTATGTTGGGCGTGAATGCCCTAGTTTATTGCATTCATATGTTTATTGTACTCATATGTAATATTAATTTTGTCTGATTAGGGAGTTGGGAACACAGCTACACAAGACGAAATTCACTCATTCCCTAATGTCGGGATAAGTAGATAAATTTCTCCCTTAAGGACTGATTCCGAGGCTGGTACAATGTAGCACCACACCCTCTCTTGGCCCAAGAGGGATTTGTTCATAGTTGGACTATGACTTATTGTTCATTAGAGAGATTAATGGCACTTAAGGAGTTAGATATAACTGCAAAGGCAAAATGGTAATTTTGGTTTAGCTGTACTTACGAGTAATTTGTGAAGGGTCATTGCACTGTTGAATGGTTATATCCAATGGACACAAAAAATATATCTGTAGTGCGAAGAATGCAGCTGTCTGTCTTTAGTGGAGTGCCCAACAATTAACAGTGGTTGAATAATCTAATTAAAAGAATTTAATTAATTATTCAAGTACCATTGGAGCGTCAATCTATAGATCCATGAGGTCTCCTCTGTAGCTCAACAGAGATTAAATGATAATCAATTTTGGATTAATTTGAATTGTTCAAATTAATTGAAGAAATTAATTATATGTGATATAATTAATCTAATTTTATTATATATGACATAATTAATATAATGTATTTGATACATTATAATATAAATTTTAGTTGAGAGAAAATAAATATTTAAATATGATTCAAATATTATTTATATGAATTGGATTCATATAATTAAATTTAGTATAAATGTGATTTATATTAAATATTATGCACGTATGAGAAAAATAAAAACCATATGTTATACTGTATTTGATACAATATAAAAACTATAGATTATATATTATATACGATATAACATATGGTTTAACATATATTATATGATAAGTTAGTTATCATATAAATATATATTAAAATTGTATTATATTTGTTAAAATTAAAATTTGAATTTAATCTTGGGAGGGAGTTATAACTCTCGAGGTAGTGTGTGTCTTCTGGATGATCTCTTTGTAAAATTTTCCAAAAATCTCTTCTCCTCTTAATTTCTCTCTCATTTCCAAAAACTAAGAGCCTACACACTTCTTAACGATTCCATCCCATTAGAGAATACAAAAGGCTCCAATTGGTTGTGGCCAATTTGGATCGATCGTATTTTGTTCGTGACCAATTTTGGAGAAGAGAAAATTCATCAAGAAGGGTTTTTTCAAAGGTAATGATTCTTTAATCCGTAAAATTCTTTTCTTTTCCCTTTTTGATGGCATGCTCTAATTTTGAGTTAATGCATATTTTCTTCTGTAATTTCTCATTTCTGTGAAAAACCAAAAATTGGGACGATCAACGTTTTAGCTTAAGGCTTTTACAGGTTCTTTCACAACGTATTTTCTAAATCAAATTATATATATAAAAAAAGAGAGTGTAACCCATGGATTTGAATAGTGTTTACTATTCAAACCCATGGAAAAGAATGTCTTATATCCATGTCCCAAACAAGGATTGGATTTAGAATCTCTAACCCATTCAATCTCAACTCTCGAAACAAACACTTTTGAAGTTTGTTTTTCATTGAAATAATTTGGTTATATTGTTTTCTTCATTCATCCACCCACATTTATCCTCCTCCCCCAATAAACTTTCATGTTCCTGCTTTTTAGTATATCAATACCTTTTAAATGTATTTAAATCTCACAATTAGTTTTTAATTTCAATCAATGGTTAACTTTTTAATTTGAAATTGTCAATAATACATTTTAAATGTATTTAGATCTCACCTTTAATTTATGAAATTAAACTTGATTAATTGTTAGCCTTTTAATTTGAATCTGTCCAACTCCCCAACTAAAAATGCAGAATATAATTAGAGATTCAATAGAAGAAAGTGATAGCGGCAGTAGGCTTGTGGTGTTCGTCACAATTGACAAATATAAAAGATCTTTTCATAATTGATGATTCGTGATACGAGATCTACATGTTGGTTAAGGAAAGCTTGAAGATGCAAAACAATGAGATTTTTTTTCTCATAATTCATAAAGGTATGTGGTTTACTGTAATTTGGTTAGACATTTATTCCTCCTCAAAATATCATTTTCTATATGTTGTTCAATGATCATTAACAAAAACTCAATGGGAAAAGGATCAATTGATTTTGTGTTTATGATGTTAGCTTTGCAATTTTATGAAGATTACTTAGGAAGCATCATTTACTAAATCGTTACTGATAGAGAGTTGATTGATAAGGGTAGAATATAGTAAAAAAATCGTTAGAAAACTTTGATCTACAAAAGTTGCGAAGTGAATTGAAGATTGATTCAAAAGAAGAGAAGAAGAAGAAAAAAGAAACATAATATTAAGGCTACATTTGGTAACAATTTGATTTTTTGTTTTTGTTTTTAAAAATTAAGCCTATTTTATCCATATTTCGTACAATGATATGCATCTTTCTTAACGACAATGGTTGAATTCTTAGTTAAATTCTAAAACAAAAACAACTTTTTAAAAGTTACTTATTGTAGTTCTCAAAATTTGGTTTAGTTTTTTAAATCATCGGTAAAAAATAAATAACAAATAAAAAATTTTGAAGGTGAAAGTAGTATTTATAGACTTAATTTTTAAAAAAATAATAACAATAAACTAAATGATTATTAAACGAGGCCTAAAAGAAAAAGCCTCGGTTTTAAATTTTTTTTTTTAGTTATTTAAAAGCTAAGAAATCTATTTTCTATCACTAATTTTCCAAAGATGTTTTCATCTTTTTACATTATTCACACAATGATATGTAAAATCCTTTATTTATGGATCACTTTCTTTTTCTTAATTTATAATAAAAAAGTGTTAAATGAGGATTTAAAAATAAAAAGTTGTAGGTGGGATGCTTCATTTAAAATTGTACCGTGGGTTGAGGTTGGGGATATATATATATATTTTTTTTTATCAAATATAACTTTTTGAATATAGATATTAGAATGATAAATATAGAGAATATCAAACAAATATTTAAACAATCATTTAGATTCATGAATGTTTTATATACTTTTGAGTTAAATATGCACGATTTTTTCTCAAATAGGCGAGGGAAAAAAAACCAATATAACAGTACACTACATTAAACAATATTTCTTCAAATTGATCTGTTTTGTCTGTATAAAAATTTTAATTTTGAACTTTTTTCAAGTTAATCTTGAATATTAAGATTTAAGAAAACATTTTAAATTATAAATAAACAAACATAATTTTAAATTCTAACAAGATCTTTTAAGATAAAGAATATTGTTGGATAAAATTGTCATTTTAATCAAAAGGAAATTACATTATTGTCTATCCACATGAAGTGACCAATTTTTTTAAAATCTGTCATAACTCAATTGGCATAATGTTCAATTTCCCCACTCCACACTTTAATTTCAATACCTTTAAAAAAATATTTAGTTTATATAATAATCTACAATAGTTAATCTACCATTTGTAGTAATTACACGAAATTATTTTATTATTTATGAAAAATATACGTGATTGATACATATAAATGTGCATCGCACATGAAAAGCTAGTCTAATTAAAATTGCAAGGTCTATTATATATCATCTTCAAGGTCCATAATGAGAATCTCACACTAGGAAAAATGAAGAGATCTTGAATATTTGTAAGATACATGAGTTGCTTATCTCATAGTCAATTAATTTTAAAACGGAACCTCATATTTATTAAATATCCCCAAAGTGAAATCAAACCTTACATTTTGATTTTAACAAGTTTAAGAATAGAACAAATTAAAATTTAAAAGGCAAGTAACAAAAATCACTCTTAAAGTATGATGGTGACTGTAATTATACCCTTAAACTTTCACGGTAAGAATGTAACCCTTAAACTTATACAAATGTAAAATTTGGACTCTCAACTTACATAATCGTAACAATATTATATAAGTTTGAAGGTTCAATTTTTATCATTTGGAGGTCCGATTTTTACAACTATGATAAGTTTGAGAGTCTAATTTTAATAGTTATAAAAGTTTGTAGGCGTAATTATAAATGCCACTAGTTTTTACCATTGATTCAAATTTATATATTTCATATAGCATAGGAATAATATGTACACTTATCCAAATATGTGAATAAATTAATTATAAAAATGAAAATGAGATGTAAAAGTACTTTTGGTGTTTGTTTCTTATTTATTTATTTATTTATGTGCTAAGTTTAAATCATAATGAAAGAATGATTTTGAGTAGTTTTGCTCCATTAAAAAAGCTACCTTTAACGTGCACCCATGACCAATCTTTTTGCATATAACTATTTATTTAAGCAATTGCTTACAAGCAACCTTCATCCCTAAAATCCCTTTTTCCCTTCAATTCATATTTGATTCCTTCTAATCCTATTGCATCTCATGCTTCTTTTTCTTTTTCTGCTCTATTATATTTCAAGCATATTATTTATTCATCTAGAATTACCCCCATTTGTAAAATAAATAAAATTCCCTTTTTCTTCAATTTCGCTAAACTCACTTTGGCTTGACAAAGGAGTAACTGTGAGTTGAATTCTTTTTATTATCTTTAAATCTAGAAAAAAAATTGTCTTTTTAGTCCTTAGATTTTGGATCTAATTTCTATTTGTTCCATAGATTTTCAAATATTACACGTTTGACCCTTAAGTTTTGAGTTTTGTTTGAATTTGGTCATCAAGTTTCAAGATTTTACATTTTTAACCTCATTTTTTCATTAAATACTCACTTTTAATCATTGACGTTATTTTCTATTAATTAATTTAAAATATTATGAAGTGAAATTTTAAATTTAATTTTAAAAGTGATAAAAAAAATAGTAAACTCAATCAATTATAATTCTTTTAATGATTTTTAATTTATTAACATTTAATACTAAAGATAGAAAATGAGTATTTAGTGAATAATGAGATTAAAAATGTAAATTCTTGAAACATAGAAATCTAACTAAAATAAAACTCAAATATCAAGGGTAAAACTGTAACATTTTGAAATCTAGGGACTAAATTGAAACCAAACTTAAAACCTAACAATTAAATATGTAAGATTTTAAAACCTAAGAACTAAATAAAAATTAGACTAGGACCAAACAAATATTTTAAACGTTTTACTTTTAAGCCTACAGGTTCAATCTTTAATCCTAATCTATTGTTTATTCTCAAAACTTGTATGTTTGTGCCTAATAGGTAAAACTTTTAGTTTTTTGCTTTATATTTTCTTGAAAAAATATTTAAACAATTCTTAAACCTTAAATTTGTGTTTAGTAAATCTTATAGAACTTTCCATATTGAAGGTCTATTTAGATTAACTTAGGAAAAAAAAAATGTTTTTTAAAAAAATTATTTTTATTTAAATACTTTTAATCAAAATGGTTGAAAATACACCCCAAGAGCTACTTTAGAATGGTAGTCTACGCACAAAATCTAAAGTTTTATTATTTATTTATTTATTTATTTTCTTTATTATTATTTTTTTAAACTTAAGCAGCTCAACCGATTAACAAATCTCTAGCCTAGGTTGATTAAGATCTCGTTGAAATTCATAATAATAATAACTTCATCATCTAAAAGTATTGCATTCTAAAAAAAAAAAAATCCTCATCTAAACTCTAAAGTAGTAAAATTTGAACCCAAAGGATTCAAACTCCAGCCAGCTGTTACTAATTCAAAAGGGTAATTTGATATATCAACCATTAGATCACATTAAAGTTGAGCCGATTGAAATTTGTATCTAAAAAAGGACAGTGATAACATTTCATAATTCTGCATCATCCATAAAATGGTTTGTTTTTCATGATTCTTTGCTTATCTTGTATGTAAGTATAAGAAATCACATACTCCATTTCCAGTTGCTTTATTATCCCTTTTAAACCGATTTACTGCCCAACAACGAGACTGTCGTGCCATAAACAATAACTTTATCAGACCAGAAAACTAAACCGACGGTTCTGATCGATAGCGCCAACCGGGAATCTGTGGAATGAAGCCATTGCAAAACCCACCAAGAAAAGGAATTTCTACGTTTGGGGCCCTTTTGGTAAGTGGGTCCCTTTTGTTCTAAGGAATGGAGTGAAGTGACAGGTCCAAATGCTACTCTTTTCCATTCCTTAGCTTCTATTTAAACCTCATATGGCCTCCCAAATTACCTTCAATCCTTTCTCCTCACTTCTCTTCCAGAAATCTCTTTCATTTGGTGGGTCATTGTTGCTCTTCCCTTATGTATTTGTTTTGGGTTTCTTCTGAATTGTATGATGATGGAAGTTTCGCTTCATTTATTTGCTTTTTTCTACTGCATTTAACTTCAATTGTTTGGTATGTTTCTGGTTGCCACCCTCTATTTCATATTTCTGGATGAAATGGATTGCAGTTAGCAGTCAATTTTAAAGCAATATGAGTTACTGAATCACTGATCGTGAATTTGTCAGTATTTGGAAAATGAATTGTTGAATGTATGTGTTTCTTTTTTGGGTTTGGTATATTGTTCATTTCCCATGAGGATAAACTATGGACTTCCCATTTATTCTTTTTCCTCTCTTTTCAAACTTAAAGTAGCTTTCTTAGCTTTTAATTCTAAAGTTCTCTCAAAGCTAAAAGCAGTAGGGAACCTTTTCTTTTCTGTTTCTTCGTGTTGAATATGCCATTTTTCTGTGCTTTGAAGCTTTCATTTTGTACTTGCAGGTTATGATGAGAAATAGCTTTAAGCCCCTCTTGGTTTCTCTGTTGCTTTTGATTCTATATTATTCTTCTGAAGCATCCTCTGCTTCTAATGAAGGGTTTTTAAGGATTGGACTGAAAAAGATCAAAGCTGACCAAAACGGTCGGTTCAAAGCATTGCTTGAATCAAAGAAAGGAGAGTTTTTAGGATCTTCTGTTGGAAAACATAATCAATGGGGTAATAATATTGGAGAGTCTAGAAATACTGATATTGTAGCGTTAAAGAACTATTTGGATGCTCAATACTATGGAGAGATTGGCATTGGCACTCCACCTCAGAAGTTCACTGTAGTTTTTGATACTGGAAGCTCTAATTTGTGGGTGCCATCTTCTAAATGTATTTTTTCGGTGAGGATTACTTAAAACTCCAATTGAGGAAGAAGAATAATGATGATTCGTTTGTGACTAGTAATATGTTTGTATAAGGATGATTCGTTTGTGGTTAGTAATATGTTTGTTTACCTTCATATGCAGCTTGCTTGCTTTTTCCATGCTAGGTATCAATCAGGGCGGTCAAGCACATACAGAAGAAATGGTCTGCTTTTCTTCACTTTACCTCCAATCGTCTTCAAAATGAAATTTTGTTCATTGCATTATAATGAGTTCAATTTAATCTTATTTCATTTATCAGCATGTTGGATTGGTCAAGTATAGAAAGATGATGTTTAGGAATGAGTAATTGGCTTTCCTAAAGTGAGTTATTGTATTTTGTTTGTTACTCGCTAGCTCTTAAAGGCTAGTCGGTTATGGTCAAATGTGGCTTCCATCTAATTCTGGTTGAGATAAGAATTAGCTCTTCAGCAAGATCAATCATTTGATTGTCACATAATCCTTTAAAATAACTTTCAACTCACTCGTTTTATATCTATTGCCTAAAAGTTGTGCATTTACATCACACAGGAACATCTGCTTCTATTCAGTACGGTTCAGGAGCTATTGCTGGCTTCTTTAGTTACGACAATGTTCGAGTCGGTGATGTTGTTGTTCATGATCAGGTAATCTTACGTTTTTTTTTTTCTTTTTTGGTTTAATAAAGTAGTTTGAGAAGGTGATTATCTGTATCTAACATTAATTAAATTCAGGAACTCATTGAGGCAACTAGCATGTCTAGTATGACATTCATGACTGCCAAATTTGATGGTATATTAGGACTTGGATTTCAAGAGATCTCGACTGGTGGTGCTGTTCCAGTGTGGTATGCTAAATGCAACTATAATATTAGCTGCTTCTTGCTGAAGAAATCTATAAGAAATTGTAGTTACGCTCTTGGATGCCCCTTAGGTATAACATGGTCAAACAAAAACTTGTCAAGGAGCAAGTTTTCTCATTTTGGCTGAATCGCAATGCCGGGGAGGCAGAAGGAGGTGAACTTGTGTTTGGAGGGGTTGATCCTAAGCACTTCAAAGGCCAACATACATATGTGCCTGTGACAACCAAAGGGTATTGGCAGGTTGGCTCTTGAAATCCTTTCAACACCGATCATTGCTTTAAATTTTGCCTTTCCCCTCATACAGTTCAAATGTTTTTTCTTTTAGTTCGACATCGGCGATATTCTTATTGGTGGTGAAACAACAGGTATGTCCCTTTACTTATCTTGGTTTTGGATGTGATTACCAGATTCTGTATAACATGCTTCTAGCTAACGTAAACAACATGATATACAGAATATTGTGCTCATGGTTGCTCTGCGATTGCCGATTCTGGAACTTCTTTGCTGGCTGGTCCATCTGTATGTAACATATATTTTTAATGTATTTACTTAATCTCTCTTTTAATTACATGAGGGTCAGGTTGATAAAAAACAACATGAAGTTGGGAAATGAGAACTAGTTGGTTTATTTAGGAGAATATAAAAATGTTCATTTTCTGTAAACTTCTGCTCCAATAACAACCTTAACATCATGTAACTGGTAACTGAAGGGTTCCCTTTATTAACTTAGCATATAAGAGGTTCTCCATGAAATCGTTCACGATGAGGACTTGCAACCTCTGTAGCTTATGCACTTTATCAAAGAAAATTTCTTTTCCTTTGCAGACCATAGTGGCATTAATTAATAGAGCCATTGGAGCAGCTGAAGTTGCTAGTCCAGAATGCAAGGCAATTGTTTCACAACATGGACAAGCTATTATGGATTTGCTTTTAGTAAATGTAAATTACACCCTTTACTTTGTTGGCAATGTAATCTAGATTTGACAGCCAGATTGAGGTATTGTTTTTACGTTCCAATGACAGGCCCAACCAGAGAAGATATGTTCCAAAATTGGTGTGTGTACTTTTGATGACACCCGTGGTGTTAGGTTAGTCTAAGAAATCTTCAACAAAGACAAGTATTTTTCGGCAATTCTACCAACTTTTTTCTTTTCACTTACATAAAATACCATTTTATTAACTCACGGTTGGTAATTGAAACCAGATTGAAAATTGAGACTTTGGTGAATGATAAAGATGGTAAATCATCTGGTGGCTTCTCAGATGCTATGTGCTCAGCTTGTGAGATGGCAGTTTCCTGGATGCAAGATGAGTTGAAGCAAAATAAAACTCAAGAACATATCATTGATTATGTCAATGAGGTATACTAGTTATGTTACCATGTAATTCATCTACTGTAGATGATTCATCTTCAGCCACTTATCTTTCATGTTTCTACAGCTTTGTGATCGTGGGTTGAACCAAGGAGCAACATTGGTTGACTGTGGACGGATCTCTCGAATGCCTACCGTGTCGTTCACCATTGGTGACAGAGTTTTTGAGCTTAGCTCAAAAGATGTACTTTTTCCAAATTTTTCTTTATTGCTTCTGACTTTGTTTCACAATTGAAGAATATAATATGTCAACAAGTAGTTGCCAATCATGAATAACTTGCTAGGAGAAATCTCATGTGTACATTATGCTCGGTTCATCTGTGAAATAGCCTGTCATCTACTGTCTGAAGGCTTCCTTTCCTTATCATATGATGTCGTTTCATGTTCCGTGCTTTTGACGCTAACTAGTGTATCGAGTACCTTATGCTACCAACATTTAGCCTTTTCCATTCTAACCCCATTTCTTTTTGTGAACAGTACATTCTCAAGGTGGGTGAGGGATCTGCAGCTCAATGCATCAGTGGATTCATACCTTTGGACATTCCTCCTCCCCGTGGACCCCTATGGTATTTCTATTTTCATGTTCTTGATTTCTTTCATTTCTTTGAAACTCAGAATCATGTCTCTTTAAGATGATTATTCTTCTCTTTAGTTTATCCTCACCAATGAAGTAACGTGCTGTCAATGCAGGATATTGGGAGACGTCTTCATGGGACGTTATCACACTGTCTTTGATTTTGGCAAAGTGAGAGTCGGATTTGCCGACGCTGCTTGAATGTATGCTCAGGACTTGAATGATTACTATTGTGTGTATACATAAGTAATGAAGTTGTTCATAATAAAGAGAGAAAAGAAAGAGAGCGCTTGTAAATGTTCTGGTGTTCAAAATATCAATCTATAGTAATTAGTAGAACGTTTCAGTAAAGACCGTCTCTGTTTACTCGATTCTTTTTTGCTTATCTTATGACTAAAGACTTTGATACAACATTCAACATGGTATACTTTTTCAATGGAGATGAAATGACATAGCAAAGGTCTGAAAATAGAAACTTTAATATTGGTAAGATTACATTTAAGCACTAGTAAGAGAAAACATCCTCCTCAGAAGACCATAGCAAGTAACATGAATGGGATTGGGGACAGTTCAGCAAACAGACAGGATTCAGTGATTTTACAGAAAATCCCATGAAATATATGAAAAATTGCAGCAGTGTTTAAGAGAGACTGGGAATAGGACAGGGTGGTGGTGATGGGAATGTGAAAGCACAGCCACTTTAATGATTGGGTTAACTGAAGGGAAAGCAGCTTCATCCTCCAAAATGAGGGAAATTTCTAGGGACAACTTGATAATTGACCGAAATAAAATGACGTGAAAATGGCCAATCGACTAATTTTGATACTATTTAAAATTTAAAAGTGAACCAAAAAATCTATGGATGTATTAAAAAATCTAACTTAAAATAGGATCTAATAAACTAAATCAATCTAAATCTCTCGTAAATAGCATTGTGAAACAAATAAAAAAATAAAATATATCAAAACAAACTTTAATTCTTAAAAAACAATATCTAAACATAATATCATTAAAATAAAATTAGATCTAAAAAATCTAAAAATGATAATTAGAAATTATAGAAATGAAAATATATATCACGTACCAACCAAATTAATGTTAATCATAAAATATATTTAATTATAATTTAACTCAAAATTTAGACACAAAATAAATAAATATTATATACAAAATGACTATTGAATGAAGTCAATCTCATATAAATCCAACAAATACCATCTACTAATAAAGAGTTAAAATTTCTAAATGTGTTATACATACTCTCAATATTCAGATTTGTCCATTAAACCACACAAATACTCCTTATACTAAAACCTAAAGTCTTTGATATCTACACTACAACAACTTTCCCATAGATATACAAATTCTTCAAATGCCCAATTCATCTTTCATTCTAATAATCATCATTCGAAAATCTCACAAATTAATATGCAAAAACATTTGAAACTTTAATTAAAAAACACATTACATACCTAAAGATTATAGGACATGGATTTCGACCGTTCAATCATGAGTCGAAAATTTTGTGTCCGAGAAACATTGTCATGATTTAATTTTGTGTCATATTTAATTTTGTGTCCAAGAAATGTTGTCATGGGCCGCGGTGTGGGTGTTCCGATGTTGGGTTGGCTAGGAAATGAAGTCAAAGAGATTAGAAAATTTTAGAGATAAAGATTTGAGTTAAAAAAATCTATAGATAGATAGATAAATAAATAAATAAATAATTTATATATATATATATATATATATATTTATATATATATATATATATATATATATATATATATATATATATAAAATTCTAAAAAAGTATGTAAAATGGTCATCTTTCAAAATCACACCCATAGAATAAATAGAAAATAATAGAGAAAAAAACTTCCAACTCGAAGAAAACAATTCTCTCCCTGATCCCAAGCTTTTGACTACTGGCACATTTTTTTCCACTCTCAAACTAGTGAATACAAAAAGAATTAAAAGAATTTAATTAGAGTTAACACATTAAGCATATAGTGTTTCTAACTGGAACGACTTGAAGCTAGAGACATAGACTCTTTTATAGGCTTGGAGTCCATCCCCATTCTTCAATTTAACGGATGTAGGACAAACTGCACTTCTAATATCTTGTAAAAAACCCAACAAATTCCACCTTGACAAATATTTGAAGAATCCACAGTTTCTACAACATATATTTATGGTGTAACTTCCACCTAGCCTGGAAGTCCTTTAGCCATTGACATAACTTCCACCACATAACTTGCATAACTACCAAGTCAATGCCCGTATGCAAAGCTAAAATCACATCCTCTATCATAGTAAAACGGATATACCACGAGGATGAATTCCATCTTCTTTAGAGGAAGTCACTATTTCCTCTGACGAGAAAGACACCGTCAACATTCGATCTAGAGCCATTTGACGAACTTGCTCTATTTTTCATGTGCCAAAACTATCTGCATGCCAACAGCCTATCTTCTACTTGAATACTTTTCTTTTTATATCTCTGCTAGAATCACTTCGGAACTGTACAGGAATACCATCACCACTTAACTTGCAATTGTGTAATTCATATTGTATCAATATATCCTTGACTTGCACTTGCCACAAGCCAAAGTTCATCATTCCATCAAATTTCTCTAAATCAAACTTTGTTGGACTCATAAAACTTGACACACATCTGCTTCACGTCTTAGCAAAGAAGCAAATAGTGAACAACCCACACTATTTACAATCTTGCAGCCCATTTCAAGAATTCTTTTCTATTGTTGAAGGTCAGAAAATGTTACAACCACAGAGCATACTTAAAAATTTAAGAAACTACAAACTTGATGCTCGGATACCACTTGTTGGGAAAAACCTCCCTCTTCTATTGCAGGAATAAGCAAAAAAAAAAAAAAAAAAAAAAAGATAAATTAAAAGAGAGCAATAAAACTAGAAACACAATAATTTACATGGAAAACTCCCAATTCGAAGAAAACTACGACCCACCAAAAAGAAATCTATTGTGTGAAAAATTGTTATAATCACACAAAACAATTCTTTTCCCAATTCCAATTACAATAGCACACTCACAAAGTTTTTGACTACTCACTTTTTTATTCCCACTCTCAAACTAGAGAATACAAAAGAAATTTAATTAGAGTTTGCACACTAAGCTTAAAGTGTTTCTAACTAGGACAACTTGAAAATAGAGGCATGAGCTCCTTTTATAAGCTTGGGAGCCCATCTCCATTCTTCAATTTAACCGACATGGGACAAATTGCACTTCTAAGATAAAAATCCAACCAAATGTGTATGCAAGGCTTCTCAAATGGAAATATAAATCTTACTATATATAAAAGGCACAGAGAGGAGAACCTATAGATTCCATTTTATTCATATACTTTTTTTAGAATACCTATTTTGTCCTCAATCAAATCTCTATTGTACACAACCTTTGATATTTTTTTTCCCTTTAATTACGTTCATTTTTTAACCTTAATTTTTTTAAACCTTATACCTCTTCATTTGTAAACCTTTAATTGGGAGCAAAACACTTCCTCTTAGATGATGAATTACGAATCAAATCCTTTCCAACAAAACACACTTCTAATAAACAAGATAATCACCCATATATTATCTCTTCTATTTCTACATTTTTTAGAAGTTTTGATATTTGTGGTGCAACATCATATATGTTGATTATCTTAATATTTCTCTTGGCCGCATGGTCATTCTAATTACACATGCGGATTAGAATATTCCCTTTCAATCACAATCCAGAAAAACAAAGTGAGTCAAGATGCAGAAAAAATTAGTGAAAGTAGGGAAAAGAGATTTAATTATGCACTTCCAATCAAAGTTTTCTTTCTTTTTCAGAATCCGTTCTCCCCTCTATTTTTCATTCTATAATATAATTTTTCCTTAATTTGTTGTTGGTGGAATAAATTTATGGCTATACAGCAACTAAAAGTTATGTTAATGGACTCTTATTTAAGAAAATAGAATAATTTTATAATTCTATTCTTTTTAGTGTTGTCTTGAGATTTATGATTGGCTTTAGAACTTTATTATTGATTTTTTCAATCAAATATAATGAAAGATTTTGTGCAGGTGTTATACAAAAGTTTTAACATACTGAAAAATACTATACAAACTCAATTTTTAACAAATATTTACATTTTTTTAAAATTATTCTCTTTTAAATATAAAAAATCGAGATGCAGAAAAATATAAAGAGGATAGGGAAGATAGAGATAGAAATATTTAAAAAATCCGATAATCTGAAAAATACGATCAACCCAACCCAACCATATGGTTCGGGTTGAGTTGGAGATATGAAAAGATTGAAATGTTCATAAATATTTTTGGAGAGATTAATCCTCTGGTTTCTTCAATCTCATTGTATTTCAATTACTATAATCGTTTTCCCTTTTATTTTTCATTATATAATAAATAAATTTATGGTTACGGTCAATTAATACAAGATAGTTAATGATTTTTTCCCTTAAATTAATAAATAGAACATTTTTATAATTATCTTCCCTTTTAAGATATTGAGTTGAGACTTATGGTTGGTAATAAAAATTTGTTATTGAATTTTTTCAATCAAATATAATGAAGAGATTTTGTGCATGTGCCATAAAATTTTTTAACGTACTAAATAAACTCTTTTTTTTTTTTTTTTTTTGAAAACAAGAAGGAAATCCACTTTACAAAATATATAAAAGATAAGTTTTTTTCTTTTTTTTTTTTCCAAAAAGGAAGATATAAATTTGAAATTAGAGTTAAAAATAGTGTAATTTTTACTTTAAAAATTATAAATGAAGTATATATTTTGTCATTTAAATATACTACAATATTGAAACTTGGATGAAAAGAATTTAATGATAAGATTTTTTTCATTTTGATTTTTTTTTTTTTTTTTGCAAATTTTAACGAATAAAATCCAAAAAAATATAATTAATCAAAATAATAATAATATTGTTCGACAGGATTTTCAAAGAAATTTGATTAGTTGAATTTAAACTTTGTATTTGTATTAATTTGTAGTACAGTAGGTGTAATCTCTAATATATGTTGTTTTGATTCTTTCTCTCAAACGTTACAAAATGTTTAAATATTTCAAATTTTCTTGGAGCTTCAACTTCGAATTCTTCAGAAACATGAAGTCTTAGTCTCTTAAGTCTTCAATCCACAGAAGATCTTTAGAGCTTGGGAGTTTCAGTGTTGAGTTGTTAATAACTTGAGAGCCTCCATTTTCAGTTCTTCAGTCTCAGAGATTAAGAGCTTTGGTTTTCAGTCCAGTCTCCAGTTCTTCAGAATATGAGAGTTTTAGTCTTTAAAGCTTGAGGATTTGAGAGCTTTAGTTTTCAAAACTTGAGAACTTAGGAGTTTCAATCTTCAAAGCTTGAGAATTTGAAGAGCATCATTCTTAAGTTCTTTAGAATATGAAAGTTTCATCTTCAAATCTTCAGAACTTTGGTCTTCAGATCTTAAGAGATTCGATCTTCAATTCTTTAGAACTCAATCTTCAGAGCATCCCTTCAGAATGAAGGGCAAAGCTCCTTTTTATAGAGTTTCTATAGGGGTGCGAATAGTCGAGCATTGATTGGGCTCGGATGGGGTACGACACACGTGAGTGGTTTTATTTTGAATATTTTGATAGGTAAAATATATACATATGATAGTATGCTATAATTTGTAAAATGTATTGGCATGATCTGTTTTACTTGCCTATTATTTCAAAAATGCTTTGAATTATGATTTCTAAATTATCATTGATTTTATATAAATTGGATTTATGAAGATGTGGTTTGGAATCTGATTTTATTTTACCATGATTTGTTTGGTTTTATAAGAAAACCTGAGATGGTGGATTTAATGAGTAACATGAATTTAATATGAACTACACTTTGTAAATGATTTTTGAATGGTTTATGAAAGTGATTTCAAACTATTAATTCTTGTACCTGAGAGGTCATTTTTTTAGACTACTTGAATTTGTTTTAGTAGCACCGCTCAGACGATCAAGGGGCTACTAAGGTCGAATGTGTCCAGAGTATACCAGGAAGTCCAAAGGAACCTGAGTCCATAGTGCCACTCAGGCGATCAGGAGGCTACCGTGGTCAAATATGGTCAGAGTATATCGAGAAATCCATAGGAACCAACCTGTAGCACCATTGAGGTGATCTGGGGGTTATTGGGGTCGATTGAGACCAAAATATACTGAAAAGTCTAGAAGAACCTGGGTTTGTAGTGTATATCTATATTTAGCCTTGAGGCTTTGTGTGAACCTCGGGGGATATTCGATGTGTGGTGTGTTTAAGACAATTATATGTCTTTATCCAGAGTAACCCGCCGTTGTAAACAAGTATTTAGGTATAGAGTTGGTTGGGTTTCTTATTAGTTCATGAATGCTTTTATGATGTGATTTTTATGAGATATGATCATGCCATTATTTTACTAGCAAGTGTTTAAGATATTACTGAATCTTATATACTTTACCAATGTTTTATGAATAATTTTGATGAATTTCATTGATGTTTAAGAAAGAGAAAATTTATGTTTATATGAAATTACCACTCGTTCGGTTCTAGCACATACTTTAAATGTCTTATGTTCCCTTTCCTCCCCCCTCCTTCAGGTAGCGGTCAAGTTCCATATGTTTGCTGAGCCATCATACGCCACAAGTTTTGAGAGACATCTGTCACACTGAATGTACATGATTTGAGGAAGTCACCATAGTAGAGAGAGTTAGAGCTTGTGAGTTGCATACCATAGAACGTCTTATCATAAACAACTCTACTGTTAGTCTGTAAATATTTTATAATCAATTATTTGAATTTAAACTAGGTTATGTCCTTAAACTCTCTCTATGAGTGTAAATTTTCTCTGAGGTTGTAAGTATTTTGAGATTGTTATCTAAAGTTTTATAACGTGAATTTGTTTGGAAGTATAAGTTTGATCTTGAGTATAGGATATGTTAAGAGTTGGGACGTTAGATGTCATAGAGGGAAGTGATATTTAATGTCTTCACGTTTTGTTCTAGGTTAGAGGAGAAATCTAGAATGGGTTGTGAAAGTTTCTTTGGGCTTTGAGTGACTTGAGCTTGGTTGGTCTATAGGCCTAGCTCTTAGGCCTAACAAATTAGATTTTAGGTTTGATTGACCTTTGGAACAAATAAGCCTATTTAGGCTAAATTTGAACTTGAGCGACAAAACTCAAATATTATATTTAATTCAATCAAATTAATAGATCAATCCAATGGTCAAAATGAAGACACCTGACATCATCGAGATTTATTTGGGACACATGTCAACCTTTAATTAACCCTTATGAAAATGATAATTTGTAATTTCGTCATTAAATTGAGAAATGACATGACAATTCGTGATTGATCAAAATTTCTCATTCAATAAATATAACTATCTGACTTATGCTTTTAATAATTCTATCTATGAATATAAACAAACTTGGATTCTTTGTGGAATGCCTTATATATTAGAGTAATTTACATGAATTTTTATTTCAAATTCTAAGAAAGTATGTTTCTTGTTGTTGTTTATGAGCAAATTTGAGTACGTCTAATGATTAGACACGTTATTTATGAGTTCTACCTTTTTTCAAGCAAGTGATTATTCCAATTGTCAACCTATTTAATTGTGAAAATTAAATCTCAAACTTACATAATTGTAAAATTAAATTCTTCTCCAAGACAAATTGTTAAAATGAATTGTCTGTCAAAATTTGTTAATTAAGTTAGTTATTGAGCATTTAATTTTGAAAAAAAGGTTTTCAACGAACTTTTTGAAATGTATTAAATTATAGTAAAAACTGATTTTATGAAAATGAAAAGGGTTTTCATTAAAAAAGAAATTATTATTATAATATGTTTGGGTGTGATTTTAAAAGGGTTAGAATCACTGTGATGATATGAAAATTAGATCTTAAAATTAAAATTAAGTATTGAATTAATTTTAATGATTATTGCATGATTTAAAAATTTTAACCATTTTAATATTATTCTCAAGCATATAATAAAAATTATCGTGGAAAAAAATTAATAAGCTTTTTATTTAAATAGTAAATAATAAATTATGACATGTTTTACCATTACTATATGTGGACAAAAAAGAAAAAAAGAAGTTTGTTGTTTTACATTTCTGATGCATAAGTTATTAATTCAAAATTTATTTTACAATTTCAAATGTAACACAATATATTCTTATAAAAATAAGATTAATTTTGTATAATTTTAAGGGAGTATTTGGAACAAAAACTTGGTTAATATAATCTTACCTTATTATAGTTGGGTTATAGTAGTTTATGTTTGGAGTGTAGACTATTCTAGTTTGGATTATAATAATATGTGTTTAAGATGCAAACTATTTTCGTTTGAGAATGAAACAGTAAATTTTGTAGGAAAGCATAAAAAAGTGTAAAATAATAAAAGTGATAATTTTAAAATAACGTTTAATCGATTATTATAGTCTCAGAATAATGATTGTGTGAAACATTTTGAATGGACGGTTCTCAAATAGCTCCAAACGGAAATATGTGGGATGAAGCCATTGCAAAACCCAACAACATAAAAAGGAATTTCTACTTTGGTGGGTCCTTTTGTTCTAAGGAATGGAGTGAAGTGACAGTTCCAGATGCTAATTTTTCTCAAAATTTGATCTTTTCCAACCTTAAAAAATTATGGTGTAATCAGCAAGATTCATTTGAATTTAGAGTTCCTTCGTTTGGTTTGGGATTCATTTGTTTTTTCCCTCATAAAATTCAAATATTTTGTTAGTTTAATCAAATTGCAATTCTATTTTTAGTTGTTTTGAATTAGTATATTTAGAGTTAGTGACTAATTTTGTGGAGTTAGATTAGTGGAGTTTGTTTCATATTATTTTCTTAATCTCTCATTTATCAACGCGAAGGTCAGATTGATAAAAAAAAACATAACATGAAGTCGAGAACTAGGTTGATTTAGGAGAATGTAAAAATGTTTGTTTTATGTAAACTTGTGCTCCAATAACAACCTTTACATCATGTAACTGGTAGCTGAAGAGTTCCCTTTATTAAATTAGCATATAAGAGGTTCTCTCTGCAATCTTTCATGATGAAGACTGGCAGCTTCTGTAGCTTATGCACTTTATTAACGAAAATTTCTTCTCCTTTGCAGGCTATAGTGGCATTGATTAATAGAGCCATTGGAGCAGTTACAGTTGCTCATTCAGAATGCAAGGCAATTGTTTCACAACATGGACAAGCTATTATGGATTTGCTTTTAGCCAAGGTAAACATACCCTTTACTTTATTGACAATGTAATCGTAATCTATCCTTAACAACTTGTTAAGGTGTTGTTTTTACATTCTAATGACAGACACAACCAGAGAAGATATGTTCCCAAATTGGGGTGTGTAACTTTGATGAAACTCATGGTGTCAGGTTAGTCTAGGAAAGCTTCAACAAAGAAAAGTCATTGTTTGATATATGCAATGTTATGTATTAGATCTAACATTTGCTATACAGTGAGGATAGTCAGTAGATATCAGTATAATCCAGGACAGGGTCACTGGACAGTTCGTCAAGAACATCCTCAAGTATCTTCGGAGAACGAGGGACTATATGCTTGTGTATGGTTCTAAGGATTTGATTCTTAAAGGATACACAAACTCTGATTTTTAGACTGATAAAGCTTCTCGAAAATCCACTTCAAGATCAGTATTCACTCTTGAGGGGTTGTAGTATGGCGAAGCATCAAGCAGGGGTGCATCGCATACTCCACCATGGAGGTCAAGTATGTAGCGGGTTATGAAGCTGCTAAAGAGGCCTTTGACTCAGGAAGTTCTTGACTGATCTGGAAGTTGTTCATGTCTAGTCCCATCACCTTTTATTGTGATAATAGTGGTGTTGTGGCGAATTTTCATGAGCCTTGGAGTCATAAGTGCATCAAACACATTGAGCGGAAATACCATCTCATCCGAGAGATTGTGCATCGAGGGGACGTGATTGTCATGAAGATAGCGTCAGAGCACAATGTTGCTGATCCATTTATCAAGGCCCTCACGACTACAGTATTTGAGGGTCACCTCCAGAGTATAGGTCTACGAGATAGACCACGGTTGGACTAGGGTAAGTGGGAGATCTTGTACTGGGCGTGTTGTACCCTAGTTTATTGTTTTGTGTACTTGTAATTTGATTATCTTGTACACCCCACTAGCTTTAGGACAAGTGGGAGATTGTTAGAGTTAATATCCTAAATCTCGTAGGGTTCTATAGTTTATAAACCTTGTATGAACAAACATTTATATGATTAATAATATTTGATATTTTATTCACTTAGTTTATGAAATATATGATATGTTAGTTGCATTAACCACAAACCAATAAACTAACATCCAAGGTTATCGTTATAACTTAAACATGTATGTGAAGACATACAGGTAGATCATGTTTAAGTGATAAACTAAATGGTTTGTAGTATATAGATAAGACTGAGTACCTTGTCCTGGTGACACTACGAGTATGGCCCGCTTTGTAGATGTTACAAATGTTGTAAAGTGCTACAAATGATTTGATCCTTATCATTCATGTATTAGACATGCGAGCGGGGATATTCTATACAAAGGAGTTTGTATAAGATCGAACCATGAAATGTTTAGTCTCGTTATATAACATCGTTCATAATAGAGACTTTCATTTCACTAGGATGACCATAGGTAACATGACCTTAATCCTGAGTGAGTTGTTAACTCCTGCCTATAAGAGCGATTATTTGATTTGTATGGGTGAAAGTGGCCAAATTACGACTCAACAAGCCTACCATTTTGGGGATTTGTCTGATTGGGAAGCTAGGAAATTAGCTACACAAGATGAAATTCACTCCTTCCCCGAAGCAGGGGTAAGTAGATAAATTGCTCATTTAAGGGCTAATTTCGGGTCTTGAACAATGTGGTGCCACACTCTCTCCTGGCTTGAGAGGGGTTTAGTCATAGTGGAACTATGACCTATTGTTCATTAGAGGGATTAATGGTACTTAAAGAGTTAGATGTAACTACAGGGGCAAAACGGTAATTTGGCCTAGTTGTACTTACGAGCAATTTGTGAAGAGTCATTGTATTATTTATTGGTTATATCCAATGCACACAGAAATATATCGTGCAGCTGTCGGTCTTTAGTGAAGTGTCTGATAGTTAACATAAAGTGGATAAAGTAATTAAAGAGTTTAATTATTTATTCACGTACTGTTGGAGCTTTAAGCTACAGGTCCAAAAGGTCCCCTTGGTAGCTCAAAGGATTTAGTTGAGAATCAGTTTTTGGGTTAATTTGAAATGTTCAAATTAATAAGAGGGAATTTTATTATATATGATATAATTAAATTAATTAAATTATATATGATATAATTGACATAATGTATTTGATACATTATAGTTTAATTGGAGGAACAAATATTTGAATATGATTCAAATATATTTCCTATGAATAAGATTCATAGTTGTTAAATTTAATATAAATATGATTTATATTAAATGTCATAAAATAGGGAAAAAGAACTATAGTTTATATTGTATGTGGTGCAATATTAAAACTATAGGTTATAAATATAATATGATAAGTTGGTTATCATATTTATTTATATTATTAATTATTTGATAATTATCCCATTTTTCTCTCTAACCACCTTAGTGGGAAGTTAAGTGGTTTTATGACAAAATGGGATAAATAAAATATTATTTTATTATTCCAAATAAGCAAGTGACACATGATAAGCAAGTAATATACACGATTTGCTTGACAGTCTATGCGATAGACACTTAGACTAAACGATTGAAGTCTTTTCCATGCAATAGAAAGTTTCCTTCTCCATCGTCTTCCTCTTCCATATCTCACAAACTCTCTCCTAACCAAAATAGCCAAAGCCTACCACTCCTGGGTTCTCATCCCGAGAATACCAAGATAACTAAGTGGTAGTGTCCTCTCTTTTGGTTTGAGATCTTGTTGTTGTTTAGAGTGTTTGTGACTGTTCGTGGCATTCGTGACAGTACGAAAGATTTACTTGAAGAAGAGTTCTTCAAAGGTATAATCTCTTGAACATTGTTTCTTATTCAAAAGCATACTGTAATTTATGTTTTGACGCATAATTTGTTCTGTTTACTATAAATATTTATTTCAATCAAAATGAGATTTGGATGATCCGCTTCCGCTCAAAGGTTCTCTATAAAATGAGTTCCTTCAATATTATCTTCATATTCAGATTTATCACTAGTTTTACTGGTATTACTTTATCACTAGGACTTCTTAAACTTCTATGATCATGACCTTTCACAACATTATCATCCTCATTTAACACCTAAAATGTAATAAAATTCGACAAAACATTCAGAGCATCTTCCTCAGTACCAACAATATCTTGAACAGTTTTATCAACATTTGACTCAACATCAAACTCATTTGGACTAGATTTAATGATCTTATCCTTGGAATAATTAGGATTTAACGGAACCTTAGACTCTTCTACTCTATTTTCATAAATTAAGGGTTCATCTTTAGTCTCATTGTGCATGTTATCATCACTAACAACAACATTCCCAATTTGAGGAGTAACGAGAAGAGGACCATTACCTAAAGGATTCTGAGAGTCGACCATATAATGAGTTGTTTCAACTTCAATACCAGACCCTATAAGGTCCTCCATAGTAAGTCTCAAGAAGGTCTCCCCTCTCTTTTTCTTTCCTTTAGAATTGGCAGGATGAGTTGTTCTCTTCCACTTGATACCCGGAGAAGGTATAATGTCATCTCGATTAATTGCCTCAGAATTAAGGTTCTCATTTACAATGGAATTTGCAACATTTGTAGAGACATTTTCCTCTCCTGGATCAAATTTCTTCTTCCTCTTAGCCTTCTCTTTGTAGCGAACCATTTTGGGTTCAGAAGTGTGAGTTCCCCTCCTCGTCCTCAAAGTTTGAAGGACAATCACCAGAAGCACATCATGACCACAAGGGAAGTTGAAAAGATAGTGGGAATTTTTTAATTAAAAAATTTCTTTCCTACCAAAACTCAACCGACAAAAGTTATAATGAAAAGCCAAACTACAATTAATTTTAGTCTTATCTGGGTAAGTGCCGCAACATGTAGATAAATTTCGCCACATGTACTGTCTCTCGAAACTGGGCCCAAAACTTCCCAAAGCCCACAAATAACACGTAATTAATAGCTACAAATCAATACAACAAAGACCCAAGGCTACTCGAAGTGTTTTGAATTGCTTCACATCTAAAGCCTTTGTAAAGATGTCAACTCTCTGATTATCAATTCGAACATGTCCTAAAACAATTTGCTTTCTTTCTATAAGTTCTCAAATAAAATGATGTCTGATGTCAATGTGTTTTGTTCTACTATGCCAAGTTGGATTCTTCATACTGTTTATGGCACTCATGTTGTCACAATACAATGTCATAACATCTTGCATGATATCATACTCCTTGAGCATTTGCTTCATCCAAAGCAATTTAGTACAATTGCTACCTACAACAACATATTCAACTTCGGTTATGGAGAAGGAGACGCAATTTTGTTTTTTGCTGAACCAAAACACCAAATTGTTTCCTAAAAAGAAACATCCACCAAAGGTGCTTTTACGATCTTCTGAGCTTCCAACCCAATCTTGCATCACAGTATCCTATAAGAGAACTGTTAATGTCAAAGGAATATAAAAGGCCATAATCACAGGTACCACTTATGTAATTGATGATTCGCTTGGCACCCAGCAAGTGACTAGCTATTGGATTTGCTTGAAATCTTGTATACACTCCCATAGAAAAAGATATATCAGATCTACTTCCTATGAGATATAACAAACTCCCTATGATGCTTTGGTACAGACTTCCATCCACAGAAGTGCCCTCAGAATCTTTGTGCAGTTTAGCATGAGTGGGGGCTAGAGTACTCTATGCCTTGACATTTTCAAGACCGAACTTCTTGATAAGAGACTTTGCATATTTGATTTGTGAAATAATGATATTGTTCTTCAGTTGTTTAATCTGAAATCTCAAAAAGTAAGTCTGTTCACCAACTATACTCATCTCAAATTCTGTCTGCATTTGTTTCACCAAGAGACTAGCCAATTTCTATAACATTCCTTTAAACACAATATCATCCATATAGACTTGAGTAACAACAATGCTTCCTTCTGAAGGAAATCAGACATGAGGATTTCCATGAGCAGCAGAATGATCGTTTCAAATTCCATTCGTATTTGAACATACACAATTACAGTCAAGAAACGAAAACTAATCGGTCATGTACAATGCGAAATTACAACATGCTTTACAATAAGATCAAGGGAAAGATTAAACATACCTTTAAAGACTCATCTTCAAACTCCCTCGATCAGGAACACTCGTTCAATCTCCAATACTACAACACACGAACGCCACGACCGAAACACAGCACGATCACAGCGAACTCGAACTCAATGAACTCCAAGATCACGAACCCAACGAACGACCTTTAAATACCTCGACCTTGGTCGAGTTGAGTAAGACACCACCAAAATGGCTATATGGTATTCTCAGTGTGATAATCCAGAAGTGTGGGCTCTATGTGGACTTGGTTAGAGGAAGAGATTGAAGGAATAACAATCGTGTAAACGATTGAGTAAGTGGGAGATGACAAAGTTCTATCGTATAGACGAATGCCCAATCGTTTAGAAGATGACAAGCTATCGTATAACAAAAGCCCCGAGATCGTTTAGAAGACAATCAGCTGAGTGAACTATCGTGTAGTGTCACTCCACGATCGTTTAGTCTCTTTTCAGCTATCTTTTAGTGAATCTAATTTACTTGACAGAAATTCCGTGAGTGAGTTTCCGAGAATAACAACTCTCACAACAACCTTTAAAATTAGGAAAACATTTTTTCTTTTTATCTCATGGTTACCATGAAACCACCAATAACCTCCCACTTAATTGGTTATTAGAGAAAAAGATATAATTATCCAATAATTAATATTATTATAAATATATATGATAACCAACTTACCATAATATATTATAACCTATAGTTTTAATATTTCATCTCATGAAACATATAAATCATAGTTTTTTTTCTTTCTATTTCATGGTATTTAATGTAAATCTCATTTACATTAATCCTCCACTCGATGTATTTCATAATCACACCGATCATATCATATATAATCGAATCTCCTCTTGTCAATTTGAACATTTCAAATCAATACCAAGAACTGATTCTCAACTTGAATCCATTGAGCTACCAAGGGAACCTTATGGACATGTAGCTTGAAGCTCCAACGGTACGTGAATAATTGACTAAACTCTTTAGTCACGGGATCCACCATCCGTTAACTGCTAGACACTTCACTAAAGACTGACAGCTGCACTCTTCTTACTACATATATATTTTGTGTTCATATCAACCAATCAACAGCGCGATAACCCTTCACAGATCGCTTGTAAGTATAGCTGGGCCAATTTATTGTTATGCCCCTATAGTCATATCTAACTTCTTAAGTACCACTGATCTCTCTAATGAACATAAGTCATAGTTCTACTATATAAGTGTGGAGATACAGGAGATTAGAGAACCCTTTTTTCCTGGTGAACTGTGAGTGGTTCTCTTTTCTCTGTCTTTGTGAGTTGATATGCTTTTATGTATATATAAGTGTGTAGATATATACATGGTTTTGAAAACTGTGGCATGATCGGAAAATATGTTGTCTTCATTGATTTCATGTTATTTTGACTATCTTTCTGATATTATGTGGATGCATGTTTATGGTGAATTGAATTGGAATCTATAACTGTACCGGGATATTGTTAGCATATCTTGTGGACGTCTGGCTAGGATTCTTAACGTACTCGAGTATGTCTAGCGGGATATTGTCAACATGCGCACATTCGACGGGCTATATTGGGTACTGGGATTGTTTCCTTTAGAGTTGTGTTTAGGCGAATTATTGCATTTTTGGAGAACATATGATCATGTCAATATCATTTCGGTTACCCGACTAAGGTCATGTATACTATGTTTGGTTATTTGTGAAATTGTATTCTAAAAAATGATTTTCAAACAACAAATCTATTTTTATACTAAACTTGCCACTCATTGAGCTTTCCCAGCTCATATTTTCCAAATGTTTTATTTCCCCCTCCCCCAAGGTACACAAGAGTGGAGTTCTAGGATGCTGCTAAGGTCAAGGTTGTCAAACTATGGCCACGTTTCTAGGTTAAGGTCTGCTCTTTATGAGTTCCGTAGCCTAGAAGTAGAGTTATCTAAGTTGAGTCTGAAGTTGTGTAAATATTATAATGGTTTGATATAAAATAAATTAACTAGAGATTTGTTCTCATTTTATACTTGACTAAAGGGTTGTTTGTAATTTAGATCAAAGATAGGCAGTAGTTATCACAAAAGAGTTTGAGATGTGATTAGTGAGTGCAAGGTGATGGATAGCAGGTCTTACAAAAGGGTAATGTATGTTATCTTTATGCCCACTTTCGGGTAAAAGACGTAAGTTCGGGAAAGGGGTGTGACAGTCTGATGAAATGCAATGACTCTTTGACATCTTCATCTTGATCACTGCAGTCATCAGATTCCTTATCAGACAGGGTCAGAACATAACTCTTGTTTTGCCTCTTCACATACATTAGGCATTCCGATCGATAGTGACCAAATCCTTCACACTCACGATATCAAAATTGTTTATCTTTGTTCATGTCGTTGTTGTTCAGTTTGTCAGATTCTCTTTTTGTTCGTTGTGTTCGCTGGACATTTAATCCAAAAATGCTTCCAGATTTGGCCATTCTTAGGGAGTAGAAACCAGATTTCCTTCCAAACTTCTTTAGCACTAGAGGGAACTGTTTTGAAAGTAAAGAGATAGTATCAGCAAGATTTTCTTTGGACTCCTCTTTTGGTTTAAATGAGTGTGTCTCAACCGAGAATTGTAAAGCCATTCCTTTGTTCCTCTTCTCAGGTTTGTCATTAAGGGACATTTCAAAAGCAAGTAGAGATCCAAATAGATCACCAACCTTCATTGTAGCAATATCTTGGGTTTTTTCTATTACAATGACTTTCATATCAAACCTCCTAGGTAACAATCTGAGAACTTTCCTGACCAGTTTGTCTTCAGAGATCTTTTTCTCTAAGGTAAAAGATTCATTTGCAATATCTAGTAATCTAACATTGAATTCTACGATAGTTTCCCCTTCTTGCATTTTCAGGGTTTCAAATTTTGAACCCAACATCTGCAATCTTGATGTTTTAATTTTGGATGTTCATTCGTGAGCAACATCAAGAATATTCCAGGCTTCTTTGACAGAGACATACGTATTGACTAACCCAGAGATATTTTTATCAACACCATTGAATATAGCATTCAAGGCTCGTGAATTTCCAAGGGCGGCTTCATCCTCCTCTTCATTCCACCCGACTTTAGACTTGAGTTTCAATTCACCATTCTCATTTGTCACTGTTGGGTTTTATGTCCTAAAACTCGTGGTTTGTAAACAATAAATTTATTTTGTTAATCAATATAGATGTTATTGAAGTTTTATTCAATAAAGTTGTTATTGAATGTATAATTGTGCATTTCGCTAGAGAAAGAATCTAAATCCAATAAACTAAGATCCATGGCTATTACATGAATACGAGAGTGGATCAAGTTTGAGTAGATAACCAAAATGGTCTATAGTATATGGATAAGGTTGGGTACCTTATTCTGGGAAAACTAACAGAGACGACCCACTTTGTAGATGTTACAATTGTTGTAAAGTCTACAAACGATGTGATCCTGATTTGTTCATGTGAAGGCATGCGAGCGGGGGCATCCTATGCAAAGAGTTTGTATAAGACCGGACCAAGAAATAAGTCACTTTTACTTTGTAACGCTGTTTACTATTTAAGATTGACTATTTCCAAGCGATGACCTAGGTAATTTAATCTTAATCCTGAGTTAACTATGAACTCCTGTTTATCTAGGATTGTCCTTAGATTTGTATGGATGAGGATTGGTTCAATAGTATCGGCTCAATAAGCCTCCCATTTCAGGGGTAAGACTGGGTAGATAGCTGGGGACATAAGATGCAAGATGAAATTCACTCCTATTCGCTTTTAGAGATAGTAGAGAGGTTGTTCCCTTAAATACTGACTCCAGATCTTGAACAAGGGCTCCACCCTCTCATTGGCTCGAGAGGGACTCAGTTTGGTGATTAGATCACAAATCAATTGTTCGTTAAAGGATCAGTGGGACTTAAGAAACAAGATGTAAAATTGGGGGTAAAACAGCTTTTGACGTAACCGTTATTACGAACAACCTATGAAAGATTGACTTACTAATTATGGTTATATTGAGTGGACAGAAATATATCTATAGTGAGGGGAGTGCAACTATTGGGCTTTAGTGGAGTGACCCGATAGTTAACGAATGTTGGTTAATTAGGTTAAAGAGTCCGTTAATCTTGGATCGTTAGAGCTCATGATAGGTCCCCCTACTACCTCACAAACGGATTACACTTTAGAATAGCATGATGAGTGAATTTGAAACGTTCAAAAATGAATTAAGGGAATAAGTAATTATATACGCTATAATTACATGTTTAATTATCGAATTAAACGGAATTGGAGAATTGGATAATATTTAAATTTGATTTAAATATTAATCACATGAATATGAATTCATAATAGTGGAATTGGTGTTTTAATAATTTAATATTGGATATTAAATTATTTTAATTAATTAATTATTTAAATTAATTTTATTGTTTGAATTAATTTTAAATTTTTGAATTTTATGGAAATTCAAATACTAAATTCATTTTTTTTGTTTTAATTAGAATTTGGAAAAATTGAATTTCACTGAAAATGAATTTTGAATTCATTTTAAATAATGAAATTTGAAAAAAAAAATGAAAATCATTTTAATTGGTAAATACCTTGAGTGGTTTTTTCCAACATAAAACACCTACAATTTCACTCAATCTCAAGGTTCTTGGTGTCATTAATTCATGCAATCTAATTTGCATGTCATTTTTTTTTACAAAACTAGAGAGATTTGGCTGGAAAATTCATTCATGCAATTGGTTTTTGAGGAAAAAGAAAAAAGAAAAGGGTTTTCTTTTGTTCTTAAAAAAACACCAAGAACATCCTCTCCAATTCCCTTCAATCCATTCTCATTTTGGGTTCACTACCCAATCTAAGGTTAGTAGGGAAGATCAAGTGGTGGTCTATAAGCATTTGGAGTGAAGATTCAAGCTGAATCCGAAGATTGAAATGTTCTTCAAAGATATATCTTCAAAACCCTATTTTTATGTTTTGAACCTGCATGTTTCTTTACTAAAATTGAAGGAATTATAGTGCTTAAGGATTCTGTTTCCTTTTGCTAATTGCATGTTAACTCCAACAGTCGCCTGAGGATGTGACCGGCCAACAATGATGGATTTCCAGGACTTGTTTTGTGAGGATTTTAGAAAGGCTAACATCCTCGCTTTGCAGTAAGCATAGATAGTACCTCTAGTATAGGGGGATGTATAGAATATCCTCCTTCCTTTATTCTTTCCATTAGGGAGTGACAAGATCACAACACCAGAAATAATGGTGACCCGCTCTGATACCAAATGAAAATAAGAAAGAAGTTGTCTACTACATGATAACTATGTTACCTACAATGTTACAACATTCCATACAAGAGTTACTAGAGATTATAAAGCGATAAATGAAAATAGGAGATTGGTAATTCAATTTGGTGTAAATCACCTATGTCTGGGGAGTAGTATGCCCAGGAAAGATAACTTCACTAATATCAACGATAAGCAATTACAATGTAGTACATATCTATAATGATAACACAATTACAGTGACTCCTGAATATCTCTATCAATCAATCGATCACCTAAGCTCCCCCTAGGTGTGAGACCCCCTTTCACGATAACCTAGGCTCCTCCTTAAGTTGTAGTATCAATGAAGAATGTCTTAGACTTCCCCTAAGAAAGAGACTCCCTCTTTGCAAGACTCAAGCTCCCGTCAAGTCATAAGACTCCTTCTCACTTAAATCGTATCTTTCCTCCTAAGAACAAAGGTCCCCTTTGCTCGATTAGCTTAGGTCCCCCTAAGCTTGAGAATCCATTCTCAAATGAATTTCGTTACATAAGACGTGAGTAACTTGAAGTACGTCTCTAAGCAATTCAACTCTTTCATCTTCCTGCAATTACGACCAAGCACTTACTATAGTATAACACAATGTTTATCTTAGAAACAAAATAGCCATCCCGACTTGGAGGACTAAGAGTCCTTTAAAAATGCATAGCGGAAACACAACAAGCAATCCTAACTTCCATAGCAGACGCATATTGAATAAGGAAAAGATATCAGCAAAATAAGATAGCAAAGGAAACCATCGATAAGAAAAATATTTTGTAGAATCAACATTTGTGTAGAACACTCCTTTTTCATAAACCATCAAAGTAATGACATTTTTTATAACATCTAAAAACGTAAAAACAAATATTGTTAGTCTCATAAGTTCTAACACAAGTAATGTAAGTAATTAGTAGAAGTTTTAATAAAGATTGTGTTTTCTCTGTTTTCTCAATTCATTCTTCCCATTTTTCTTACCACTAAAGATCCTGATACTCTATAGTGAATACACTACAAAATTATTCTTCCTTGAAAGTTAAGTATCTCTTTTGAGGTAAACGATTTCATTTATGGACTCAAACCCAACATGGTATACATTTTTAAATGGAGATAAAATGACATTCCAAAAGTTTGAAATTACACTACTTTAATATCACATTGAATTTGCTCTAAAGATTACATTTGAGCATTCAATGAACTAGGAAGAGAAAAATATCCTCCTCAGAATACCATAGCAAGTAACATGAATGGGGAGAATTTCAGAAACCAGATAGGATTCACTGATTTTACAGAAAATCCCATGAAACATATGAAAAATTGGAATAGTTTCTAAGAGAAAATGGGAAAAGGAAGGGGGTGACGATGGTGGGAATGTGAAAACACCCACTTTAATGATTAGGTTAACTTGAAGGAAAAGCAGCGTCATCCTCCAGAATGCAGACGCAAGGCTTCTCATAGCCAATCAAATGGAACCTACAAAAGCAAATATACTAAAGAAGGCTACAATTTGTAACCTATGAGATAAAAGGTCGGTGGCCAGATATTATTTTCATGCTTCTGGTGGCTACCTTATAATAACCGTCGAATGTAGATTCAAGAATCTATTGGTGATTAAGATTTAAAACTGTCGGTAAAATTGTGACGACCTCTTAAAATAATTTTTTTATAATGACATGATTGAGATTTCGACACACTTCTATGTAAGGGTGGCAATAGAGATGATGATATTGAACAATTTTTCATTGGAGTGCGAGTCAGATTAGGTGTGAGCCGTCTTTTTGTCATCCTTTTGTGGGTAACTCTTATTTTGGTTAAAAATGAAAAGAATTAAGGGCAAGGAAAGGAACTGCGTGGTTTGGTTGGTTAGAGGATATAGATTTTTTAAACTTTAAAAAGCTTAAAGAAGGTGATACCTGACGCTGCTTCCACTCCATCATCTCCCTTTATTTTGTCTGTTTTTTCAACTTTGCCGGCAATTCAAGTAACCTTTAATTTCATCCTTAAAATCACCCTTTATTTTATTCACGTTTATTCTTGTTACCTAAGAAAATTCTGTTTTTCTATGTTTCCTATCAATATTTTTTAAATTAAAGGGAGGAATTTTCAAGGGTTCGATTATTTGTTTTCGTATTCTTACCTTTTTCCCTTTCATTTAAATTGTTTGTGGGTCCAATTCCCTTTTTTTTTTCTTAGGTATATAATATAATCTACTTATCCAAAAACAAAGCATCTATAACAACTTCTTACTTACTTAATTACCAATGAGTGAGCATTTATATATATATATATATATATATATATATAGTTGTGGTCCTCAAATTCTAATCTTTTAAGTTTAAATGTTTTAGGTTTATTTCTCGAGGAAATATCCCTTAAATTTAATCCTAATACAAAAGTATAAACACTTTTAATAATCAAATAAAAAAAGAGACTCAAAGTGATTTTAATTAGTGGTAATTAGTATGCTCTCTCTTAAGGTCAGAGGTCGATTTATATCCTCACAATTGTTGTACTAATGTAAAGGAAGAAAAAAAAAAGTTAGAAGAATTAAAAGATAGAATCTAACTGGAACCATTCAAATTTGGAAGTGTTGACAACAAGAAAACTTAGTTATATATATATATATGTATATATTTTTTTTTGGGTAAAATGTTTAAAGAAGTTATTAAGTCTAAATAAAACTTAGAAAACCCAAATTAAATATAAGAGTAGGTTTCATGGACCAAAATTATATTATATTCCTAAAAAAAAAAGGAAATAATAAAAATAAACAAAAAGCCAAGAGGATAAGGTGGGTAAGCATCATTGCGGTGGTAAGGTAAGCTCATCATAATCAATTATTAATGAGAAGGAATTTTAAATTTACAGTTATAATTGTTTTAATTATTCCTAAAGTAAGACTTCAAGAAAGTCAATCTTTAAATTAAGAATTTAATTTACAACGAAATTACACCTATCCTCCATAAAAGAAGGGGGGGGGGGGGAAGCTTTGGAAGAATAGGCTTTCCTCCAATAGATTATTTTACAAATTACAACCAATTATATGCTTAACCCACGATAATCAACGTGATTAAATCACGTGATGGAAGCATGTGATGGCATGTGGATAATAGAATTATCGTAAGGGTCTTTAATTACATTAACCAAATTACCTTAATCACCGCCGCCCAAAAGTTGCCATTATCCTTCTCCTTTGCCAGTGCTGCAATTTGCTTTGATCAAAAGAAGAAGACGGCCGCCGCCCATTGGCTACAATGTAAAGGACAAACTCACTAAAAGGTTAAGCAAAAGAGAACCGGATAACTTGTTCTCATCAATTTTCAAATAACCCCTTCCAATTTGCCAACTCAATTTTACTCATCAAACAAACCATTTTTAAAATCATTTCGATCTACACTATAAAAACCTCCCCTTTTTTTCCTCATCTGATCCATCCACACCCACCTCTGTTTTCCCAATGGAGTGGATGAGAGGCCGGACCATCGGCCGTGGCTCCTCCGCTGCGGTCTCCGTCGCTACCGATCTTCGGTCTGGTCAAAGGCTGGCGGTTAAGTCAGTTGAGTTCACTCACCTGGATTTTCTCAAGAGGGAACAGAGGATTCTTTCTCAATTGAATTGTTCAAATGTTATAGGTTATAAGGGATTTGATGTTACGTTGGAAGATGGGAATTTGATGTGTAATCTTTTGATGGAGTTTGCGTCTGGTGGGTCGATTTTGGATGCGATGGAGGAGGCGGGTGGCCGATTAGATGAAGCGACGGCCCAATTGTATACTCGAGAGATTTTAAGTGGGCTCGAGTATGTTCATTCTAATGGTGTGGTACATTGTGATATTAAGTGTTGTAATATTTTGGTTGGTGAAGATGGGATCAAGATTGCGGATTTTGGTTGCGCACGGCGGGTGGAGGAGGTTTCCGGTGGAAATTGGGCTGGAACGCCGATATTCATGGCGCCGGAGGTGGCGCGTGGGAAAAAACAGGGGTTTGCATCTGATGTTTGGGGAGTGGGCTGTGCAGTGATTCAGATGGTGACAGGCCGACCTCCATGGGCGAATGTGTCGGATCCGGTGGCCGCCATTTATAGAATTGGGGCCGGAGATGAATTGCCGGAGATTCCAAGGTTCATGTCAGAACAGGGCAAGGACTTTTTGCGGCGGTGTTTGATCAGAGACCCAGAAAAACGGTGGTCAGTGAATGAGCTTTTGAAACACCCTTTTGTTTACGAGCAGAAATCTCATCCTAAACAGAATTCAAGAACACCAAGGAGTATTTTGGAACAAGGATTATGGGACACGATGAACGATTCGGAAACGATTCGAAGTCCGGTTCAAAGTCCGATCAGACGAAAAATTCACAGAACACCATCGCAGAGGATAAGTATTTTGGAACAAGGATTATGGGACACGATGAACGATTCGGAAACGGTTCAAAGTCCAATCAGACCAAAAATTCACAGAACACCATTGCAGAGGATACAGCAACTGAGCGAAATTTCCACAATTCAGTCTTCTGGAACACCCAATTGGGAGTGCGATGAAGATTGGGTGACAGTGAGAAGCATTGGCTTGGAAGAGGAAGACAGAGAAGAAAACAATTTCGTTTCTGTATTGGAAATGCCCTGTTCCTCTCAATCCATCGAAAGGGCAATTAACAATGGAGCTGTTGATCAGGATTATATTAATGTTAGTGATAGTAAAATTAGTGATTATTGTAGCAGAAAAATCAGTAAGGTTAAGAACAGAGACTTGCCTGCTATGTCCTCTGTTTGCAACCAAATTGTATCATTGAAGACTACTCTTTCTAATAATCATAAATTATGCATTATCATTTCTTTGTTTCTTGTCTTTCCACCCAGGGGTTCATTAGATCTTACATTTTTAAGATATAATGAAGATATTTTGATTTATCACGAAAATATGAACTTATGGATCGATCTCTGTTTACTTGAGTTGAGTATCTTGTTTGAAGACTGAAGCTTGCCTTAGAAAATTAACGATAAGATGTGAAGTTTATAATTAATTTGGTGAAGAAAATTTAGTGGTGCATGATAAGCTTATGGTTGAGAAATTAAAGCGTGATGCCATTAATGATGGTTGCCTATGCCTAGCTTGAATTTTGTAGCTGATTGAAGTATAGATCTTACCAACTGGAAAAGAATAATTCAGAAGTTGTTTTGAAAATGTAACTTAGCAGCAAAGCCAAGCCGACAATAATGTTAGTGAACACTGTTAAAGTAGTCAAAGCCGACAATAATGCTCAGGCTCAGCACAATTCGTCCATATCCTCGATCTGAGGGCTTTCCTTTGGTTTCTCCTGCTTTTCTCTGGCTCCATAACTTATAGTAAAGGCTTTCCATTAAAATGATTCTGTTTTGAATTGATCATACGAGTATGTAGTATAGTTAATCTTTATGTTTAAGTTTCTAATCTATTGCTGGGTTCGAATAAACTGATATTTCCTAAGAATGAGTTTTGCAGAGGCCAAATTCTTCATGGTTAAACCCCAAAATATTTAAGTAAAGAAGAAACAAGTAGCTACAGAAGAATGACAGAAGCGAAAGTGTTCTCTATTACAAACCTGAATTTATCACAATTTTTTTTTTTTCAGTAGAATCCATTCTTGTTTCACTGCTTTACCTTCCTACTTTAATCAGACACAAAGAAGCAAAAACCTTATCTTCTCTTGTCATTGTGCATATATAAGAAGTAAACAGCCATCAGCAACCCATCATGGGATACCCAGATCTTAAATAATAGAGGCGAAATCGAAGCGCAAAACTTGCAGAAGTGAGATTCGCTAAGCTACTATGCTATATGGGGTTCCTTAAGAATTCTTCTTGCTTCCTGATCGAGACAATCTGTGATCCACGGATTGTAATTGGCCCCGAAGGTTCTGGTTTTCCTCAAGTAAACGGTCATACTCAAGAAGTAGTCCTTCAGATTGCTTCCTTAAAGCAACTACATTTGCTTCCGAAGTTGTTACATCTTTTGTTTTCGAATCAAGTTCCAATTCCAACTGTTTGAGTTTTGTCTGCAGGGTGTTCCTCTCTTCTTCCAATGCTTTGATCTCCTCCGACTTGCTAACTTTCCCGTCCTCCATCGCCCGACTCTGCTTTTTGATAGCTTCCATCCCTTTTCTCCGTAGACGCAACTCTCTCATATAATGATGTAATCTATCAATCATAAGTGCCAGGAATAGAGAGCCCCCTGCAAGCAAATAGTCCACATAGTTCAGTAACCTTTAAATTCAACATTGTTGTGATTGTAGCAAGATCATTCAGCATTCAAAACCAATAGGTTCTTGAAAGAAATAATAAGCTTATTAAACCATGAAGAGAGCCATCTACTATCTATGTACCAAGTGGGGTTACTATGAAACTTGAAAGGAACATGTTAACTAATAAACTGAAAGAAAGATGTGAAATCCTTTTGTAAAAGTACGTTCAAATTAATGCATTTTAGAGTCTTCACACCATTAGATAGACTGTATTCAAATTACACCTTCATAAACTTTCCCAACAAAAATGAGAGGAAAGTATAGCCAAAGCAGATCGATTAAAGAAACACATACTTTAATAAGCTAATGTCATTAATGAAACAGTGACCAAGATTAAATTGATGAGCTCGAAATACCACAACACCAAATGAGAAACAGGAGAAGACGTACTTCTAATCTCAAACTAAATACGCAATTCAAATCCGCTTTCAGAATCAAATCAAATCAAATCAAGCGCATTCAATTTCAATCCAATTCCTCGACCATTCTCAAACAAATCATTTCTAGAATTAATCCACATTAAAATCAACCAATCGAGGGAAACGAGCCATATGGGTCGAAAAGTTTTAATCCAAAAACGCAAGAAAATGAAAAGTTTGGGTTTACCCATGAGCGTGGCCTCGAGAAGATGCTTGACCATGAGAACCTGATCGGTAGGGTTGATGGCACCATCATCGACCCAACGCTTCTGGATCGTGACCATACTGTAAACACTGGAAAGCAGAACAATAAGAACAGTTCCGGAGACGGTCTTGACCATAATAGGACCGCGGCCGCGCTTCAACCGATCGACGGCCAAGATCACAAGCTTCCTCAAAGGGGTTTTGAAGGAGAAGAGCAAAATCAGAACCATCTCCGATACAATCACCGTGAACAATAGCTGAATCATTTGGAGAAATGAAGATGGGATTCAGGATTTGCAGATTTTGGATCTTGGGGTAGAATTTATGAGAAGGAAGGTGTGAAAAATGATGGAGGAAGAAAAGGGGTATGGCCAAATATCATGAGATGGGTTGTGTTATGGAAGCAATGAAAGGAAGGTGGGCGTAATCAGTGAGCAGAGGAACGAACCTCACGAGAGCTGAAGCATTAAATTATGGAGAAAAGGAGAAGGAAAGAGGAGAGTTTGAGAGAGGTAAAGAGAAATGTCGTGGCCTTCCACGTTCTATAATCCAAATTCTATTTATTATTATTTTGCTTTACATTTTATTTTTTTCCTTTTATTATTATTATTATTTTTTTAATTTTGGTTTTTGAATTTCAACATATCTATTTTACCTAATTACCTCAAAACTTTCCGACAATTTTAGTCTGTTTTATTATAACTAATCGACGGATGTTCATATTAGCAATAATTCAACCCTCTTTTATGTTCCCAACAGTTTTAGTAAATTTTACAGATGAAGATGTACAAATATATATTTTTTAATGCTACCCATTAAAAATTTCCTTAAAATTATATGTGGTTAAAACTTTTATCTTGACGAATACGTTTCTTTAGATAAAAATGAGTGAAAAAAAAGTAACTTTTTTATCTCTAAACTTATCAAGTTATATGAGTTTTTGCCATGAACTTTCAATTTCAGAGTTGCATTTCAAACTTATTTAGGTATTGCAATAACCTTAAACTTGAACATGTATTACAATTTTTATCATAGGATAAGTTTTTGTTTGAAAATTCGTTAAAAGCATACATTTTTATTGAATTATAAAAACATACATATGGTACAAAATTGTTAAGATTTAAAGGGAAAATGGAACTGTAAAAAGTTTGTAAGTTTTGAAAAATTTATTCAATAGGTGCAAACATGATTTTTATTCAAAACAATGACTTATCATTGCTACCATACATAATATAACTCAGGCCACGTCTATACCAATTGAAAAGTAATTCATCAATAGTAATGTAAAAATTGGTTCCAATTGATTACTTTTGTTGTTGTTTACCTACTTTTCGTAATCGTAATGAGATGTGAGACCGACCTTAAAAATTTTAATCAAAATGTGTAATCTAATAGAGGAATGAAGAGTGCTCACTCTGATTATGGTTGAGAATTACGTGGGATCAATTACCTTTACTACCATTATCATTACCATTACAAATATTGTTATTGTAACAGTATGAAAATTATGAACTTGTCACATTTATTGATACCTTTTCCATTACCGTTAGGGTCAAGCAATAACGGTAACAATAACGATAACAGTAAAATGTGATACATTCATAATTCTAGGTAAACACGATAAAAAACAATCTGATTATGTTTGCGATTCAGGTCTGTTAATGTATATATATTTAGTTTATGTGGTTAGAGAGGTTAGAAGGTCTTTAGGATTGGTTGAGTTTTTCTAGTGTCTCTTCTTAGCCCCTTGAAGTTGTATTTATACCTTCATACTTTCTTGTACAATACACTTATGGAAATACATTGATTTTACATGGTCTCAAAGCCCAACTAGAGAACCATCACCATCGTTCGTCAGCCTCTGCTTGTTCGTGCCTTGTCTCTGCTCGTCCGTCCTAGATCCGGCGACCCACATCCAACTTTGTTTTGTTCCGTGTAGATTCGGCAACCCAGATTCAACCCTTGTCTGATTTTCATTCTGAGCAGATTTGACAATCTAAATCCAGCCCCTGTCTGATTTCTGTTTGTGCCTTTGTTTTCGTGTTCGCTTGCCCAAGCATTCACCAACGTCCGACCTAGATCCCACATCCAACCGATCCTAGATCTGCCACGTCGACCCACATCTAAGCACTCGAGTTGTGCGTTGGCGACCCAGGCGTAGATCCCTGCTCAACGAGCCTAAATGAGCCAAATCCAATCGATTGAGCCGAGAAGACGAGCCGAGTCGATCTTGTCCGAGTCACTGAGCCAATCTGTTGCGCACCGACTTAGCTGAGCTGCAAAGATCCAGCTGAGCCGAGTCACCAAGCCACTTAGCTGATTCAAGCCATATAAAGAAAGATCATGTCTTTCATCCAATTAGTACTATTCTTGATGGAACAAATTATCTTACGTAGGCCCATCAAATGAAGAGTTTTTTAATTGGGTGAAAGTTATGGTGTATTGTCATCGGTGATAATCCTCAATTGGTCAGGTTGGATTGGGATAGTAAAAACCATCATATCATCACTTGGCTCGGGAATACTTTTATACATGCCTTCCATATTCAGTTTGATGTCTTTGATGATGCCAAGAGTTTGTGGGATTTTCTGGCTATACGTTTTCAGTCTGTTAACTTAGCTCATTATTATCAATTGCACAACACTCTTGTTAGTTTTACTCAAAAGACTAGTCAATCTGTTAATGACTATTTGGCCACACTCCAACCAAATTGAACACAGTTTGATCAATCTTAAATCAGCGTTGATCATCCCTGTCTTATTAAGATTCTTATGGGGCTTCGTTCAGAATACGAGTTTATCCGTGTTGCTTTGCTACACCGTAGTCCCCTTCCATCACTAGACTTGATAATACAAGAAATCCTGTTTAAAGAAAAATTCCTTGGCGTCGTTTCTTCCAAACAATCTAAGATTGTCCTTGCCAACACTCATTTTCCTAGCACTTCTAGAGCTCTCTTCTACAAAAGTTGTAAGCTCACTGGGCACGAATTTACTGACTGCCCGATAGTTGAATGTCGATACTATTATAAGTATGGTCATGTTCTGGAAAATTGTCTCACATAATCACTCCGGCCTCTGGGATATTTTTCAGAATCCAAACATGTTAAATCTGGCTCTGCCTCTACTGCGGCTGCTGCCTCCTCTGCTAAACCTGAATCTTTTTCGTCTACTTTTCAAATGACTGACTCACACGATTTGCTTAAACATGTGATTTCATCCAATTCCTTCGCTCTTGCGGTTTCCTCAGGTAATCGGTGGCTCCTTGATTCCATTTGTTGTAACCATATGACTTTCGATTGCTCTCTTCTGACTACACCCACTCTCGCCAAATCTCTTCCTCCTATTTATGCTGCTGATGGTAATTATATGACCATATCACATGTTGGCTTCGTTAACACTCCTTTATTACAACTTTCTAATACTTAATGTGTTCCAAACCTGACCTTTAATTTTCCCTCCGTTGAACAATTGTGTGTGAAGGAACCAATTAAGGGTCCTTGAGCAGAAGCAGATCATCCCAATTTTCCCAAATTTTACAAAACGTAAAATTTTACAATAAACAAAATAAATGTACACATTTAACAAATATAATACAACATGCTTGTAAAAAGAAAGGAGAAAGAAGAAGGGTTAAGAGCTCTTACTTTTGAAGAGCAGTCTTCAATGGATTCCCTCGAATAATGAATACCACCACGAACGGCTACCTCGGTATTCTCTGGATGAGAATCCAGGAGGAGTGAGGCTCTGGCTATTTTGGTGAGGGAATTAATTTTTTTTAGTAGAGAGGAGGAGGAGGAAGGATAAAAAATGTCAAAACCTTTTTGTCATCTCAACAACTTTACTCTGTATTCCCTGGATGAAAGAGGAAGAAAAACAAACTACAACTTTCCACTTTCATGTTTAGGAGAGAAAAGAGGTGGAGGGAGTTACAACTCCCTCCCAAGTTTGATTTTTTTTATTAAAAAATTTATTTATTTATTTATTTTTAATAAATCAATTAATATATAAATTCATATAATAACTATTTTATTATATAATACATACATGGATTAAATTATATGTTATATCAAATATAACATATAACCTATGGTTTCTATATTGTATCAAATACAATATAACTTATAGTTTCAATTTTCTCTCATCAATGACTTTTAATATAAAACATATTTATATTAAATTTGATCATATGAATCTAATTCATACAATTAATATTTGAATCATATTCAAATATTTATTTCCTCTCATAAATACTTAATAATATAATGTATGAAATACATTATAGTAATTATATCATATATAATTAAAAATAAATTAATTACATCATATATAATTAATTCCTTCATTTAATTTGAAAAATTCAAATTAATCAAAAAATGATTCTCATTTATTCTTGTTGAGCTACCGAAGGGACTTCATGGACCTGTAACTTGAAGCTCGAATGGTACGTAAACAATTAATTAAACTTCTTTAATTAAAATATTCACCATCTGTTAACTGACGAACACTCAACTAAAGACCGTCAGCTGCACTCTTTGCACTACAAATATATTTTTGTGTCCGTGAGATATAACCAATCAATAGTACGATGACCCTTCATAAATCGCTTGTAAGTACAGTTGGGCCAAAATTACCATTTTACCTTGTAGTTATATCTAACTCCTTAAGTACTACTAATCCCTCTAATGAATAATAAATCATAATCCAACTATGATCAAACCTTTCTCGAGTCAAGAGAGGGTGTGGCTCTACATTGTTCAAGCCCCGAAATCAGTTCTTAAGGGAGTAATTTATCTAATAACCCCGACGTTGGGGAATGAGTGAATTCCTTCTTGTGTAGCTTTGTTCCCAACACCCCAACTAGACGAATCCCCAAAATGGTAGGCTTGTTGAGTCGGCGATCTGGCCATTCTCACCCATACAAATCAAAGGACTTCCTTCATAGGCACGAGTTCATAACTCACTCAGGATTCAGGTCATGTTACCTACGATCATCTTGGTGAAATGTAAGTCTTTATTATGAACTGCGTTAAATAATGAGACTAAACATTTCGTGGTCCGGTCTTATACAAAATCCTTTGTATAGAATATCTCTGCTTACATGTCTCCTCATAAATGATTAGGATCAGATCATTTGTAGCGCTTTACAATAATTGTAACATCTACAATGCAGGTCATACTCGTAGTGTCACCAAGATAAGGTATCCAACCTTATCCATCTACTACAAACCATTTAGGTTATCACTTAAACATGATCCGTCCGTATGTCTCTACATACATGTTTAAGCTACAAGATAACCTTGGAACTTAGTTTATTGGTTTGTGGTTAATGCAACTCAAAATGAAATAAAACATCACATATTTTATTAAATAAATAAGATGTTTGTACTTTACAATTACAAACTATAGAACCCTATGAGATTTAATAACCTCAACAATGTGATCTTGGCTTAACTGTTTCTTTTTCTTCTACTGGGTGTCAAGTTCAGGATAAACGGTTGGTGGAGTCGCAAAGTGGGAAGATTGTTTGAGCTCACATCACTTTAGTTGCCTCCTTGTTCTCTTCCTACTCTTGTCACTGACTCTGCTATATATCAGTGGCATCTTTGTCTTGGTCATGTTTCTTTTGACAAACTCTGTCATTTGATTTCTATTAAAAATTTGAGTAATGCTTCCAAATTTATTCCTTTTGATTGTGTGAATTGCAAACTTGCTAAAAGCCTGTATTATCCTTTTTCTAGTCCAGTTCTATATGTTATTAGCCTTTTGATTAATTCATCCTGACATTTGGGGCCCTGTTCCTACTTCTACTATCACTGGATATCGCTAGTTCTGTTTATTGATGATTACTCTCGGTTTACATGGATATATTTTCTTAAATATCGTTATGCCTTGTCTCAAATATATATTGACTTTGCTAATATGATTCACACTTAGTTCTCTCATACAACCAAAACTTTTCGTACAGATAACGAGTTGGAGTATAAAGACTTTGGTTTTCTTTCTTTTCTCACCCAGCAAGGCATTCTTGTTCAGCGATCTTGTCCCCATACCTCTCAATAGAATGGGCGAGCAGAACATAAACATAGCCACATTCTGGATTCTGTTCAAGCTCATCTTCTATCTACCTCCCGTCTTACAAAATTTTGGGGAGAGGTTGTTTTTACTTCTATCTACAAAATCAATCGCCTTCCTTCGTCTATTCTTCATAATGGTTCTCTGTTTGAACGATTGTATGATACTTCTTCTTATTATTCTAACCTCAATGTTTTTTGTTGTGCTTGTTTTGTTCTTCTCTACCCTCATGAACATACAAAGTTAGAACTGTGTGCACGTCTCTGTTGCTTCCTTTGCTACGGAACCGAGCACAAAAATTTCCATTGATGGGATCCTATTTCTAATAGATTATGCATCTCTCGTCATGTCACTTTCTGGAGCATATAATGTTCTCTAGTTTCTCGACCTTTCATCCTTCTCTTTCAAGTCATCTTCTCTCTCTTCCTGATGGTTTCATTGATCTTTTCCTTCACCTGCATCTTCTGGTGATACTAACTTGAGCAATCTGTGCCTATCTCTATCGATCCTGATCCGTCATCTATTTCACCTGTAGAGTCTGAACTTACTCTCAACCCTTATTCTCCTGTTCGATGCTCTACCCGGGTAAGGGCACCTCCCACTCATCTTCGAGATTTTCACTGTTTTTCCATTATTAGTTCCTTGGTTGAACCTGTTGGGATTGGTGTCCTAATTCTCCTGGAGTCTCGTTGTTTTTTAAAGATACACATTGTTCAATTAATAAAATAAGTGTTATTTAATTCTGGCATTTACTCATATCCAATAAACAAAGCTCCTTGATTATCTTATGTGAACTTAAGCATGTATATGTGATATATAAGTGGATCATGCCTTAAGTGATAACCTAAATAGGTCTGTAGTATAAGGATTAAGGTGGGATACCTGATCCTGATGACACTTCGAATACGACTCGCTTTGTAGAAGTTTGCAAGTGTTGTAAACTACTACAGATGGTAGATCCTGACCATTCATGTAGAGACGTGGAGCGGGGGTGTCCTAAGAGTTTGTATAAGATCTGGACCGCGAGATGACTAGACTCTATATATAACGCCATTGATACTAGAGACTTGCATCTCACCTAAACAACCATAGGTGACACGACCTCAATCCTAAGTGTTTTGGGAACTCTTGTCTTTGAGGGCGGTCTTTTGATTAGTATGGGTGAGAGTGGGCAGATTGCCAACTCAACATGCCTACCTTTTTGGGGACTTGTCTGATCTGGGAGCTGGGAACTCAATCCACAATATGGAATTCGCTTCTTTCCCGAAGCAGGGATAAGTAGAGAGATTGCTCCCTTAAGGGCTGATTCCGGGGCTTGAACATAGTGATCACAGCTTCTCTTTAAAAGAGAAGACTCAGTCATAGTTGGACTATGAATTATGTTCATTAGAGGGATTAGTGGTACTTAAAGAAACAGATGTAACTACAGGGGCATAACGACTATTGACCCAGCTGTACTTACGAGCGATCTGCGTCGCACTGTTCATTGGTTAAGATGGACACATAATATATATGTGGTAAGGAAAGTTCAGTCGTTGGTCTTTAATAGAGTATCTGACAATTAATGAATGGTGGATCCTGTGACTAAAGAGTTTAGTCAGTTATTCATGTACCGTTGGAGCTTCGAGCTACAAGTCCATAAGGTCCCCTTGGTAGCTCAATGGATTCAGTTGAGGATTAGTTCTTGGTGTTGATTTAAAATGTTCAAATTAACAAGAGATATTTTGATTATATATGATATAATTGGTATGATGTATAAGATACATCTAGTGGAGGATTGATGTAAATGAGATTTACATTAAGTGCCATGGAATAGAAAAAGAACTATGGTTTATATGTTTCATGAGATGAAATATTAAAACTATAGGTTATAAATATATTATGATAAGTTGGTTATCATTTATGTTTATAATAATATTAATTATTGGATAATTAATTCTTTTTCTTTTAAATAACCAAAGTAGTGGGTGGTTATTGAATCATGATAACCATGAGTTTAAAGGGAAAATGGTTTTCCTATTTTGAAGAGAAGTTTTAAAAATGCTAAAAAAAAATTTGAGTTTTCTCTCTCGCGCAAAAGAACTCACGTAGTCGTCAAGTAAATACGAATTTACTAAACGACAACTGGGCGAGCTAAACGATTGTGCAGTATTTACTAAACAATCGCATAGTTTTGCTAGACGATCGCTTGCCCTAAGTAAACGGTCGTGTAGAGTCTGTAGGCGATAGATCGAGCTAAACGATCGCATATCTTTTGTTTGACGATCGCTTTTCTTTATCTAAACGATTGGGCATTGACCTATACGATAGGTCTCCGCCATCTCCCACTTGCTCAGTCGTGTACGCGATCGGTGTTTCCTCCTTCGTCTGTCTCATACCAAGTTCGAACAGAGCCGACCCTCTGGATTCTCACACCGAGAATACCAAGGTAGTCTTTTTGGTGATGTCATATTCAACTCAACACCGTCGAGGTTTTCTGGAGGCCGTTCGTGGTGTTGTGGAGGCCGTTCGTGTTGCAGAGGAGTTCGTGATCGAGAAGATCGTTGAGAAAGAGCGCGAAGTGTTCGTGCTATGTTCGTTGCGGTGTTACGGTCGTGTAGATCGAGTGTTCGTGGTCGCTGTGTTTGAGCCGTGCGCATTGGAGTGTGGAGACGCTTCTGCCTGTGTGTAGAGAGTTTTTCTCATTGTTCATTTGAGTTTATTCATGCTGTAATTTCTCTGTATGAATTGTATAACCATTTGTTTGAAGTCGACTGTAAATATATTGTTCATGATTGTGATTTGCTAACCCTCTATGGCAGCAAGCTATGAATGATGAACTCCAGGCCTTAGGTAAGACGCATACATGAGACTATGTTGATTTGCCTCCTAGGAAGAAACCCATTGGTTACAAGTTAGTTTACAAAATCAAGACTCGCTCTGATGGTTCTATTGAATGTTATAAATCTCGGTTGGTGGCAAAAGGATACTCTCAGGAATATGGGATCAACTATGAAGAAATCTTTGCACCTGTGACCCATATGACATCCATTCGAAGTCTCTTAGCCATTGTTGTAGCCAAACAGTGGCCTCTGTTTCAGATAGATGTCAAGAATGCTTTCCTTAATGAGGTTTTATCTGAGGAAGTCTATATGCAACTACCCTCAGGCATCTCTTCGTCATCTCAGAAGGTGTGTCTTCTTCATCGAGTATTGTATGGGTTGAAGAAAGCCCTATGGGCCTGGTTTTCATTTTTCATTTCCACCATTATTCAACTTGGATTTACGTCTAGTTCTCATGACATGCACTTTTTTTTTTTTGCGTTAGACGAACCAGGGTATTGTTCTTCTTTTTCTTTTGCATGTTGATGATATTATTATTATTGGGGATGATTCTTAAGCTATTTCTGATTTGCAACTATCTTGGCGAGCACTTTGAGATGAAGAATTTGGGGTCTAGTTACTTTTTTGGTCTTAAAGTATCAATAAGCTCTGTTGGCAACTCATTATCTCAAGAAAAATATGCTTCAGACTTATTAGTGCGCTCCAAGATCATTGACTCTGCTACAATCCCAACACCACTCGACCCTAATGTTCGCCTGACTCTATTTGATGGCGTTTCTCTAAAAGATGCCACTCTTTATCATCAATTTGTTGGCAACCTTATTTATCTAACAGTGGCTTGTCCCGACATTGCATATGTTGCTCATATTGTAAGTCAGTTCATGGATGCTCTTCTAACCATTCATTTTACTATTGTTCTTCATATTCTTCGCTATGTTAAGAGGGCTCTAGGACATGACCTTTAGTTTTCATCCCAGTCATCCCTGGTCTTATCCAGCTACTCTGACTCTGATTGGGTTGGCGATCTCGCCACCCTCACCCATACAAGTCAAAGGACAATTCCTTGTGAATAGGAGTTCATAATATCCATACTAGAATGAAATACAACACTCTGTTTCTTACTCCGCTAAGAAATAAAAGAGTCTTCGAGATAGAAACAGTAACCTGAGGTAGAACGTCGGTCAGTAGGATCACAATGACAATCGTAGTTCCATCTAGATTACTCACAATGATGTTTTTCATGAGCGCACCAAGCATATTAAGAATGACTGTCATTTTGTTCGACATCATCTTTAGAGCAAAACTCTTCTTTTACGAGTTGTTTCTATTATTGAGCAACCTATAGATATTTTCACCAAAGCTTTGTCTCTTGGGTTCTTCCTTTCGTTGCTTAACAAACTCAAGTTGATTCCTACTTTATCACTATGAGTTTGAGGGAGGGTGTTAATGTATATATATTTAGTCTATGTGGTTAGAAAGGTTATAAAGTCTTTAGGATTGGTTGAGTTTGGTTGAGTTTTTCAAGGTTATAAAGTCTTTAGGATTGGTTGAGTTTGGTTGAGTTTTTCAAGTGCCTATTCTTAGCCCCATTGAAGTTGTATTTATACCTTTATGTTGGGTTTTATGTCCTAAAACTCATGATTTGTAAACATTAGAACTTATTTTGAGAATTCGATAAAGTTGTTGTTGAATATATTGTTTTTTAGAAATCCAATAAACCTAAGTCCCTTGACTATTATATGAGTACTTGAACTTTATGTAGAGACATACAAGTGAATCAAGTTCGAGTAAATAGTCAAAATGATCTATAGTATATGAATAAGGTTGGGTACCTTATTCTGGTAACACTATTGGATGTGACCTACTCTATAAATGTTACAAAGAGTTGTAAAGTGCTACATACGAAGTGATCCTAATTCGTGCATGTTGAGACATGAGGAGTGGGGGTGTCCTGTGCAAAAGAGTTTTGTGCAAGATCGGACCATGAAACCTGTCACTCTTATTTTATAACGCTGTTTACTATTTAAGATTGACTATTTTGAAGTGATGACCTAGTTAACTTAACCTTAATCCTGAGCTAACTATGAACTCCTGTTTGTTCGGGATTATCCTTTGATCTGCAAACGGTGAGAGTAGACCAATTGTCTCTGCTCAATAAGCTTACCATTTTAGGGATAAGATCGGATGAATAGCTGGGAACATAGGGTACAAGAGAGAATTCACTCCTACCTGATTAGGATTAGTAGAGAGGTTGTTCCCTTCAAGTGCTAATTCTGGGTCTGGAACAAGAGGCCTCACTCTCTCATTGGCTTGAGAGGGATTCGATTTGATGATTGAATCACAAATCAAATGTTCATTAGGGGATTAGTGGAACTTAAGGAACAAGAGGTAATTTCGGGGGTAAAATAGAGATTCGACCCAGTTGTTATTACGAGCAACCTATGAAGGGTTAACTTACTAATCATGGTTATATCGAGTGGACATAATATATCTACAGTGAGGGAAGTTCAGCTATGGGCTTTAGTGGAATCACCCATTAGTTAATGAATGGGGGTTAGATCGATCTAATTAGTTTAGCAAATTAATCTCAGATCGTTAGAGCCTATGATCTGTCGATCCGCGAGGTCCTCCTACTAGCTCGTAAATGGATACGCTTTAGGGTAGCTTGAGAAATTAATTTGAAACATTCAAATTAAACAGAACAAGAGAATTAATATTTAAATATGATTTAAATATATGAAGATGATTATTGTGCAAAAATTAATATTTGATATTAAATTAATTATTTTTTTAAATTAATTTAATAAAATCAATTTTTGAATGAAAATGATTTAAAGTCATTTTATATTTAAATAAAAAAAAGAAAATAGAAAAACGTTTTGTATGGTTGCACAAAATGGAAAAAGAGTTTTCTCCATTATCATCATCTTTATGCTCACACACAAACCATGATCTTTTCTACTTTGATTCTCCAAGCATGAGCTGCAAGCCATGCACTCCATCACTTTGCATGTTCATATAAATATATAAAGAAGATTGGAGTTGTTGGAGAAAAAGAGGAATATAGAATTCAGAGAGAAAAATCACAGAGAAGAAGAAACTGTCTTCTTAAATTTGCTGCTGTGAGCTTTCTTTGTTTCTTCACATCTACAAGGTGTTCTTGAGTCCCACAACTCTGCCTAAAGCTCCAAGAGCATAGTAAGGAAGACTTTGAGGTGGTTCACGTTGATATCAAGTGAAGACAGCAGCTGAACAGACGTTTTCTTGGAGAGTTCATCAAAGGTATATTCTGAAAGCTCATTTTTTATTAAGAGCATGCTTTAGTTTTTGCCAAAATTAGTATATTAGAATGCTTATGGATCCTTGATACTTCCGCTGCATGTTGTTTAACTTTAACACTTTATACTTCCATATACAATACACTTGTCAAAATACATTGATTTTACAAGGTTTATTACGACTCATCCATCAATGGAACTTCATTCCGATTACACCAATTTTCATTACAGTTTGATAAACGTGACCTTAGTTGTAATTAATATATACAACCTTAGGATTAGAGGTTTAATTCCTTCTTTACCCTCATTTGTTACACTAAAAAAAATTGTAATGGACTAATTTTCTTAAGTTGATGGTTCAAATCTTAATTTAAAATTTTCGTTGTAAATGTGGAATAATTAAATATCAATACATGGTAAAGGTGGGTTTTGCTTAGTAACGAAGAGAATTGAGTATATAGAGCAACCTGAATGGGCAGAATCTTTTTTAGTTGCATAAATCCACCAATCCAAGTGAGAAAATCGATCAACTTGAATAAAATAAAGTAGATTAAGCAATTTCTCCTTTTTTCTTAATAATATTCTGTCGCTCTCATTAGAAACCCAAATTTGTTGAATTGTTGGAAAAGGACGGTCTCCCATTGGGGGAATTGCTATCCAAATTTGTAGTAGTTAGTTGCATAACATTTTATATAGCGTTTTCCTTTCTTATGTATTAAAAAAGTTAAGTGTAATTTAGAATTAGAAATGGTTCCTTCTGGGAAATTAAGGTTTTTTTAATGGGTTGATTCCACCGACCGTTTTGAATTGAAAAAATCATAAGCCTACACCTTTCTCTTTTTATATTCCCTGGTCTAAGGAGAAGTTTTCATTTGTCCATAAAATTTGACCACTTTTAATCGGGACACTATTATTAATTAAACATGAAGTTTCTCTTTGAGTTCGTCCTTGTTGGGTTAATTTTTTGTCTAGACCTTACGGACTTTTATATCACATTAGATAAGGGTGTATATGAGTTGCATTGTGGCATATTTTTAGATCAATTCAAAAATTCAGATTGATCAAGTTGGCAATCCAAATGATCCAACCATCAAAATTTAGATTGGATTAGATTGAGTTGTCGGGTTATTGTTTGTTTTCTTCTTAGTTTAAAATACTTAAATTTTATCTACAACACATACAACTCAATTCTATCTAATAATTAAATATCATAAAATTCAATTCTTATCTACCAAATATCTATAATATCTCTTACAAACTTTATAAAAAAAACAAACATTTTTAAAAGATAACATAAAGAATTCACAAAATCATTCATTCTAAAATAAATATATCTTTTTGTATTAGTAAATATGAAATTCAGGTTGGGTTGGGTTAACCTATTTTTTTTATTCAACTCTAGACTCCACCAATCCAAAAAAAAAAAGAAAAAAATCAACCAAACTCAACTTAAAAATAAAAATAAGTAGTCCGGATTATAGAGTCATTTAAATACTCCTAATATTAGATAAACATGAGATTCTATATCAAAATTAATTAGCTATGAAAAGAATAACTAACTATTTTTTAAAGATGGTGAGATTTCTCCATCTATTCAATGCACGATCTTCAATAATTAATAACTAATCAACATCTAAACTTATTGTTCATTAATATTCCTTTTTTAAAATAATAATAATAGTAGTAATTGTTTATAAGTAAATTTCAACTTTAGAGTTTTATTTCCACCAAATTAATGTTTTTGTTTTTTTAGAATTAAACTTATAAACACTATTTCTACTCCCAAATTTCTTAGTCAAACTTTGATAACTAAAAAAGTATCTTTCAAAAAGTCGTTTTTGTTTTTTTAATTTTACTAAAAATTTAACCATTATATTTAAGAAGTATGCAATCATTATAAAAAATGTAGATAAAATAGACTTAATTTTTAAAAACAAAAACAAAAAACCAAATGGTTATCAAACGGGACCTTAGATGATCATTTTGTTTTTTAAAATTAAGCCTATGGATATTACTTTCATTCTCAAATGTCTTTTTTTGTTATCTATTTTTTACCAATGGTTTAAAAAATCAAGCCAAATTTTAAACTAAAAAAAATAGCTTTAAAAAAGTTGTTGTCTTTTGAAATTTGACTAAGAAATCAACCTTGGTATTTAAGAAATATGCAAATAATTATAAAAAAATGCAAATGAAATATGTTTAATTTTAAAAAAACAAAAACTAAAAACCAAATAGTTACAAAACGGACCTCAAATAATCACAAATGGGAAATTTATGGCAACAAGTACCAATTCGATCTAAAAATCCTATTGATTCAAACGTTGCATCATCAAGAACACGATTATCATATTCATATCTAAAAATTCTACCATAACCAAAACATGGCTATTTACAATATGAAATTATCTTAACACTATTTTGATGCACAATTATATATGATTATCATATCAAGCACAGATTCACATTGTTCTTCAATATGTTATTTCCAGGATGATTGCCAGATAAATACAGTACAATAATCAAGTTCAAATAAAAGTTTGTAATAAGTACTAAGGAGGAGAATATTTCCCCAGCCATAGGACATCTCGTAGTATTTTAATTTCCCCTAAGATTTATTCAATGTCACGGATTTTGCTCGAAGATTCAAAAATAATCCCCTGAAAACAACCAAAGAAATAAAAATTTCACGGGTTTTAGTAACTGGAGAAACCATAAAACAACAAAAGATAGTCCAGATATATCGGAGGGAAACGAAACCAGGGAAGTATGCGTACCAACAGAAAGCGACCAGGTTATGGAAGAGGGCGCGCAACTGAAGTGGTACAAACTGGTGATTTATCCAAGCAGCAAATGGCCAGAACTGAAAATTTAAAGGTTCTACTAATATGAGAACGAGTTTTAGTGGGATCCGGTGTGCATTAGTACTGGTGATCCACACCATTAAATGAAAAGGATAGTTGCGAATATAGCAATCAGACCCAAAGTATAAGTAGATATATCACAATGCAAAAGAATTTGTAAATATAGCAAAATTTAGATCAGCTCTCGATGTCTATTAGTGTTACTGGTACTAATAGATTTTACTATATTTGTAATTGTTGAAAAGTGTTGTTATACACTTAATTATCTACTTTAAAAGTGATAGACTCCGAGAGCAGACAAATGAAACAACGCTGATGAGAGGGAAAAGGGAAATACCATCCAAGCAGTAAGCTGGACTGAAGGAAATTCCTTTCTAACCTTAGCCTTTACCTGGACCCAAGTCCTTCCTGCATTTCAAAGCAAAGTTTTAGTTGAAATAAAATCAGAATCTTCTTTTTCCTCTCTCTCTCTCTTTCATCATAAGGTTTAAATAAAATGTTTGGACGTGGATTAGAACCTTTGCTGAAGGGAATTCTTTAACAGAAGCAATACTTTTAGCAGCTAAAGTTACCAAGGTTCATTGCCTTTATTCAAGCTTCTTCTTTTTAATGGTCCTTTTTCCCATGTGCCCACCATCGATATACAGCTATTATTGAAATATATAAATGGTGTCTGGGAAATTGATCAACTTTTAGCACAGAATTTAAACTTTTATTTCTCAGATGGCTGCTTCTTCAAAGGGATATGTTGAAAAGTATACTCACTTTCAATAAACAGTCCATAATAAACCAAGAACACAAAGTGGTTCCACGGAGAGGATGTAAATTGTTCCAACACCACCTGAGAACAAAAACCAAACTAGTCATATATAATGTAAATTGTTTCACTTATTAAATCCACCATATCTCGCTTAGTTCATTACAGATATACTTCAAAACTTAAGGTAACTCTCGAAATGGTTGGTACAACAGAAACTGAAATTTGATAATCTTTCTTGGATAATTTTCTATACTACGACACCAGTTTTCCTTGATGGTATGGCTACAAAACAGTACTCACTCTTTGATATAAAGATATCTATAGACTAATTCACATCAGTATGATCATTTCAATAATGTAGTTTACCAATTATCTCAATTTTGAGAACCAAAAGAAAGAATAAAAGGAAGTGGACAGTATATACCTTCTTGACAACCGTTTTGGAGTCTCTTTTCCCCTGGAAGATTTTATCTAGTATTTGGTGCAGATAATGACCAAAAGGTCCAAGGTAAAGACATCCATAAACCTGCATTGAGCCAATCATGAGCGACAACCATTGTTTTTTTCGTTTTTCCCAACAATATACACAAGCATAAAAGATGGGCTTATTAAAGATTATGCATTCAAACTATTGTTTCCTTATAGAAGTGAGATTATTCAGTATTTAGAATGAGCCTAGAGAGGTCCATACCAATTTGATTAAAATTCGCTTCAACTGAATTCTCTGTATGCCAATAAGCTTCTGGGAAGCCACATCGTTTATCGCAATCAACACTCCAGATGTGATTATCTAGTCCATCAAAAAGACACATCAAACAAAAGTGCGGCATCTAGAATGGTGTAGCTTAACCTTAAATACAAATGAGTGAATTCTCGAAGAACTACAGCTCGAAAAACTTTAAAATGATTCAGAGCATGCAAACACGAGATTAAGTTCAACTACTCTCATGAGAAAAACCTGCATTACCCTGCAACATTTGAGTGTAATCAAAATTCGTAAGATACTAAATTCTAGGTAAGTGATCACCATGGATTAAACTCATTCTTTCTAGATCCTTTATTAAATCTACTATTATTACCATTTGACCACTAAACCAATCCATGATGGTTGATTTATAGACTAAGTACTTGAAAAAATTAAACTAATTAGACCATAAATCTCACTACTACAATTTCCCTCCTTAAACAAATTAGCTCATCCTCGAGTTCAAAAGAAACAAATATAAGCAAAGCTCCAAAGCCAATAATTGCTTCATTCTGTGATTTAAATATACTCAAGCTGAAAAGGTCTGATTTCAAGTCATCGAAACAACAATGTAATATTTTAAGTATTTCAGTTAATAATAACAAAGCCAAACAATGAATCATTGAAATATCAACAGCCCCAAACTTAGCTGTTGACCAATCTCAGTATTAATAAATAATTTCTTCAGGGTTTCCAGCTTTCAACTTATTATTATATTATTCTTGAGATCTTCGAAATGAAACGATTAGAAAAGGGGGAAACAAGGTAAATTGGGAAGACCCATCATAAAGAGACATTGAAAAAGAGGGAAAATTCACCTTGGTTCTCAAAGGGTGCTGGTAAAGTTGAGAAAGATACTTGTCTAATCCCTTCTTGGCTAAAGAACCCATTGTTTCTTTCTTTCTTCCCCAAGCAACAGCAAAGAAGATTTGAGTTTAAGAGTGAGTTTTGGTGACTGTGGTGGTTCATGAAATCAATCAAATCTTTTAGTCCGCTTCTCCAAAATATCTGGACCTTGAGGGGGGCCACATGGTGGCTAACTACCCCCAAACGTGAAAAACGAAACTTGAAAAGCACAAATATTTGATGGGTCTTATTGGGTTGGTTTGCCATTTTCCAAGTATGGAGGCATATGGATTCGGATGAAGGTGTTTTTTTTGGACTAATTCGAAAATTTGGATTGGTTTGATTGATAATTTAAAGAACTTAAATAAAGTCTCTAATCCAATCCAATCGAACCCTTAAAATTCGGGTTAGGTTGGATTGAGTTGTCGGGTTATGACTTGTCTTTTTTCTTTTTAATTAAAAATATGTAAATTTATATACGACACATGACTAATAACTAAAATCTTACAAAATTCAAATGTTAAGTACCAAATATGTAAGATATTTATTGCAAACCTCAAATAAAGATAAATATCATAATAATTTTAAAAGAAAAATATTTAAAATTAATAAATTAATCTATAAAAAGTATCAAATTTTAAACAAAGAGAAATATATATAAATATTTTATTTATATATATATATAAATATTTTATTTATATATATATATATATAATTTGGGTTGAGTTGGGTCAACCCAAAAATTTTTTTAGCCACCTACGACCCGATCCAACCCAACAAAAATAGAAAAGGTTTAACCCAACTCAACCCAAAAACAAAACAAAACTAACCCAACGCTTATATTTTGGGTTGGGTAGTCCAGATTGTTCGGGTTGTCGGATTATTTGAACATCCATATTTCTAACCACAAGATCGTGGTCAGTAGGGGAAAATCTCATTCACAATGGATGGACAAGCCGGCTCAAGAATTAACATGCTCTCATTCCGCCTTTTACCCTAAACAGACCTGTTATTTAATTTTGAGTGTGTTTAGAATACATTTCAAATGTTTGATTTAAAAAATAAATTATTTTGAAAAAAAATAGAATTTGACAACCACACAAAATAGTTTTTGAAATGTATTTTCAACAACTTTTGTAAAAAATGTTTAAATAAAAATATGTTTTTTGAAAAACACGGTTTTCTCAAGTCAATCCAAATCTATATGGACTCTTCAACTCTAGGAAAAAACTCATTTCATTTTAGTTTCTTTAAGAAGAAGGAAAAAGAAAATTACTGTCGTTTTTTCTTAGTCTATTAACTAAAATAAATATACGATAAAAAATTTGTTTTTAAATATAGAAAAATGAACCAACTTATTTAGAAATATAGTAACTTGTCACGGTATATTAATGATAGACAATGATAGATATCTATTAGTGTCTATCACTAATAGACAAATATTGATAAACAGTAACACTTTGTTACATTTGAAAATATTTCCAACAGTTTTCTATTCAAAACAATTACCCTAATTTTTTTTTTTTAATAATTTATAGATTAGTAAAACGTTATGTGTTTTTAAACCACATTATGGTATTGATATTAGTTTTGTTTAAACACTTTTTACTAATCAATTTACAAATTTAGGAGATATATATATTATATATATATATATATAATTATATATATATATATATATATATATATATATATATATATTTGACAAAATAGTAGATAGAATTTGGTTGTGTAACTAATTCATTTTTCATTTTTGGCTTTTGAAAATTAAGCCTATTTCCTTCTATTTTTTACAATAATTTACATATTTATCAACTACAATAGTTGAATTTTTAGTCAAATTCCAAAACACAGAAGCAACCTTTTAGAAGCTATTGATTTTTAGTTTTTTGTTTTTGAAAATTAAATCTATTGATACTATTTCCACCTTTTAATTTTTCTTCCTGTGTTATCTTCTTTTAAACCAATAGTTTTAAAAAAACCAAACTAAATTTTAGAAACTAAAAAAAATAGCTTTTAAAAACTTTTGTTTTACTTTTGGAATTTGATAAAAATTCAACTATTGTACTTAAAAAATATGCAAATCATTGTAAGTAATGAAAAAGAAATAGGTTTAATTTTCAAAAACTAAAAATAAAAAACGAAATAGTTACTAGATGGAGCCAAACTTTTATAGGAGACACTTGATTGTATGAGAATTTCTCAACTTTAAAGGCTACTAGGGAACGAATCAATGAGGAGTGTTTTGAAAAGAGATTTAAATGAATGCATCTATCATAAATTTTACAATGCTAAAAAAAAAAAATCATAATCACTTTTAACCTTTTCAAAATCAATCCAAATTCAACCTAAATTTAACTAGATATAACTTTTTTTTATATATTTTTCAGATAGCTGTAAACTCATGAATTTGGTGCATTCATATCTATTTCACTACAAATTATAAATATTTTTCCTCAAAAGAAAAAGAAATTATAAATGTCAACAAAAGTCATGATCAGATGTTTTTACTTCCTCTAAAAAGTTATTTGTTTCGTGGGAATCCAAGATTTTCATAGAATAGACGTGATTACTGTATTTGTTTTGTAGTAATATAAAATGTCCATTCATCTAGAGATTTTTTGGGTATTTCGGAGCTTTGAATGATCTCTTGAAATAATTCCTTTTTTCACACACATTTATAAATAGAGCTCTTCTTTATTTTCATTTTATAATTAAAATAAATATTGTTAACTATCTATTTCGCTCTCTTTGGTTAGTTGTTATTTTATTTTTATTAGAAAGATATTTAAATTTAAATTAGTAATATTTATTATATAAAAAGATTAAATCAATATATATTATTTTGTTGAGAAAAATAACATAAAATAAATAAAATTATATTATTTTTCTTAAAAAAAATCAAATTAATGAAAACAAATATGTTATATAAGTTCAAATTATGTCAAATTAATTATAAATTAATGAATAGTCGTGAGGACACTCTTGAAATATTATGTAAATTTAATTTATTCTCGAGTAGAAATCTTACAAAACAAATACAATTATCCAAGTATTTTTAGATATCTTAAAAAATATTCTTACAAAATAAACATGATTATCTAAAAATGTTGGATATCGATAATTCTGGATATCTATAATTTCGAGTGTCTAAACATCGATTATCTACATTCTTAAAAACCAAACACAACCCCCACATTTAATAGAAATGTAATATTCCAAAAAGGAAAAATTATCTTTTCCAGTATTAGGCCTACATGGTCTCTTAATTTTTAAAATAAACACGTCTAGTCCTCCAATTTTTAAGAATTAACTTAAGAGGAAGGATCTTTTAAATACAAACAAAAATTTGACTGGTATCATATGCTTGTTGATTAGGCTTTAAAAATGGTCCACATGTACTTTTGCTTTTATATTAATTTCGAATTTAAGAAAATGAAACTAATATATTAAGAGAAAAATTTGGGTGTTCTATTGGATGCACCTATCTTGCTGCATTCCAAATACTTGTCTGATATGATTTTGCCATATGATAAATTTTTTAAAAAAAAGTTGAATTATTTTTTATTTTTTATTTTTTCTTTATATCTAAGAAAAAGATACATGTGAATTAGGTGGAGCTTAGGCTGTACCATTTAAATCATGATTTTTAACAAAAACTTTTTAGCATTTTCCTCCGACAAATGAATTCGTGGATAAAATTGGAGACAAGACTCCATTGATTCCATTATCTCCGGGCGAAAAATATTTTGGAAAAAAAATGAACAAACTTAGCAACTAAGGCAAAAAATTAGCCATCAATGTCACCACCGTCCCTGGAGCCTTGACACTCTCGTCTTTCAAGGCTCCTCCACCGATTGGAATTGATGTCCTAAATTTCATAGTTTTCGTAGTTTGTAAATTTTTGTACATAAATTATTTATTTAATAAAATAAAGTTTTATTTTCTTCGATATTTAAATTGCATAACTTTATCTAATAAACTAAGTTCCAAAGTTATTTATATAACTTAAACATGTATGTGATTGATATTCAAGTGAATCGTGTTTAAATAATACCCTGAATGATCTATAGTATATAGATAAGGTTGGGCATCTTATCGACATTACAAATACGATCCACTATGTAATTGTTACAAGAGTTGTAAAGTGTTACAATGTATAAGACGACTACGAAATGATTAGCCTCTTTTTGTACCGTCATTAATTGAAGAGATTAACATTTTATAGGATGACGATAGGTGACTCGATCTTAATCCTGTATGGGTTTATGAATTCCTGTTTATGAGGGTGATCCTCTAATTTGTATGTGTGAGAATGACTAGAGTTGTCGACTCAATAAACCAACCATTTTGGGACTTTGTTCGAGTAGGGAGCTGGAAACATAGGTACACAAGATCAAATTTATTTCTTCCCGTCTTTAGAGTAAGTAGATGAATTACTCCCCTAAGGGATGATTTCGGGTCATGAACATTGAGGCGACTTACTATTGATTGATTATATCCATGGACACAAGGGTAAAATGGTAATTTAAACCAACTATAGTTATGAGCGATTCATGAAAGGTCGACATAATATTGATGATTATATCCATGGACATAGAAAATATATTTATAATACGAAGAGTATAGTTGTGGGTCTTTAGTGGAGTGACCTACAACTAATGAATGTTGATTAATTTAATTAAAGAGTTTAGTTAATGAATCTCGTATCATTGGAGCTTCTAATCTATAGGTCCATAAGGTTCCCTTGATAGCTCACTAAGGGTAAAATAACAATCAGTTAAGTTTAGATTAATTTAAATTGTTCAAATTAAATAAGAGAATTAATTGTATAAGATACAATGAATATAATGTATATAGATACATTATAACATAAAGTTAATTTTGAATAAGATTCAAAATTATACTTTATAATATGTGAGAGATAAATATTTGAATAAGATTTATATATTAATTATATGAATAAAATTCATATAATATTCTAGATTAAAATTAATATGAATGTGATTCATAAAACTATAGTTTACAATTAATATGAATGAGATTCATAATTATGTGAGATGTTATTTGAATATGATTTAAATTAAATACATGGTATTTAATTTATTACTTAATTAATTGTTAATTAATTAATATTTATTTAATTAAACATTAAATTTGATTTAATATATTATTTATTTAAATTAAAAAATAATAACTCTCGTGTGGAGTTATTATGAGTTAGTGGAGGGGAGTTTTAACTTCCTCTCCAACCAATTGACTCTCACAAAGAATAAGGGAGACGATTCATTTTTATAGTCCAATGCATAGATTTGGGGGGGGGGGGGGGGGCGTCTGCATTCTTCATCATCTTCATCAAGAAACCTTTCTCATGCAAAATCATTTCTCCCTACCAAACTAAGAAAAATAGCAAGGAAACCAAATGGGGGGTCCCCTATTCGTGACCTGTTTGTTCGTGAGATGTGTTTTTCAGTTTGAGAGAGATTAGCATTCGTGTTGTTCAGTTTCGAGGAGAAGAATTACGAGAAGAAAAGTCTTCAAGGGTCTGCATTCTTCATCATCTTCATCAAGAAACCTTTCTCATGCAAAATCATTTCTCCCTACCAAACTAAGAAAAATAGCAAGGAAACCAAATGGGGGGTCCCCTATTCGTGACCTGTTTGTTCGTGAGATGTGTTTTTCAGTTTGAGAGAGATTAGCATTCGTGTTGTTCAGTTTCGAGGAGAAGAATTACGAGAAGAAAAGTCTTCAAGGGTCTGCATTCTTCATCATCTTCATCAAGAAACCTTTCTCATGCAAAATCATTTCTCCCTACCAAACTAAGAAAAATAGCAAGGAAACCAAATGGGGGGTCCCCTATTCGTGACCTGTTTGTTCGTGAGATGTGTTTTTCAGTTTGAGAGAGATTAGCATTCGTGTTGTTCAGTTTCGAGGAGAAGAATTACGAGAAGAAAAGTCTTCAAGGGTTAGTTCTTCTCATCCTTTTCTCCCTATAAGCATGTTGGAATTATAAATGTTTATCTTGTTCTTATATAATGTCTCCGTTTTTCTGAGTTTTTCAAATTTAATTACATTGACACATACGTTCACACGTTTCCGCTATGGAATTCCATTCCTTCAATTGGTATCAAAGTTAATCATGCCTCTAGTTTTCATTTTCGAAACAAAAAATTAGAGAAAAAGTGGACCATTTTCTGCATAATGTATGTGGGTTTGCATAATAGATGTTTACAAATATTGGCAATTAGATTTACAATTTTTTACTTTGATTTAATCAATGTAAAGGCCTCGTGTTTTGGGCATTAATCCTGTAGATCGAGTCCATAAGTCCAGATCGCTTGTGGGATGAAGTATTTACTGTGAAAAAGACAAAAAAAAAAATATAGGTGAAAGACGGATTTTAGAGTACAGACTCGGGAGGTTTTTGTGCAGATTTCTACAGTCGATCATGTTTTGTACGTCATTGAAAGTTTCTAACTTTCGTCTGTCATTGTTTGTGCGTCGTTGAAGGACCGTGAGAGGTTCCTTTCACACGAACATGCAAGTTTTCTTGAGCATGAAAGTGGCTATTTTCTTCCAATAGTTGAAAGCATTTTTTGTGTTCTTAAATTATATCAACATAATTTAATTTAATATTTTTATTAGAGTGTCAATATTTCGTCTATTATTGCTACAATATAGTTTTAATATGCACAAGATATATGCTTAATTATATTAGTTATATCTTGCATATAACATGCCATATAGTTTAAAATCTCACCTTAGGATACACATATTCATGCATCATATTTAATATAAATATTATATTATATAGTGCATGTACTAATTATTAGGGTTGATGTCCTAAATCTCGTAGGGTCCTATAGTTTGTAAAATTATTGAACAAACTCATTGTGTATTTAATAAAATATATGATATTTTATTCATTGTCTATAAAATATATGATATTTTAGTTGCATTAACCAAAACTAATACACTAACATTTAAGGTTATCTTTGTAACTTAAACATGTATGTAGAGACATGTGGGTGGATAGTTGACTATGATCTATTGTTCATTAGAGGGATCAGTGGTACTTAAGAAGTTAATGTAATTGTAGGGGAAAAAAAAGGTAATTTGGCCCAATGGACACAAAAATATATCTGTAGTGCTGAAGTTAACGGATGGTGAATAATTTAACTAAAGGGTTTAATTCATTATTCATGTACCGTTGGAGCTTCAAGCTATTAGTCTGTGAGGTCCCCTTGGTAGCTCAATAGGTTTAATTGAGAATCAGCTTTTGAATTAATTTAAATTGTTCAAATTAATAGAGAGATTTGATTACATATGATATAATTAAGTTGTTTCAATTATATGTGATATAATTGTCATAATGTATTTGATACATTATAGCTTAATGGGAGGAAATAAATATTTGAATGAGATTCAAATATAGTTTCTATGAATTGGATTCATAGTTGTTAAATTTAATATAAATAGATTTATATTAAATGTCATATAAAAGAGAAAATAAACTATAGCTTATATTGTATGTGATACAATATTAAAACTATGGTTTATATGTTATATTTGATATAACATATAATTTAATATATATATATATATGATAAGTTAGTTATCATATTTATATTTATATTATTATTATTTTAATAATAAGGAAGGGAGTTACAACTCCCTTCCCCTTCTTTTCTCTCCATCCACGTAAGTGGGTGGTGGTTATTTTTGGCAAGTAGAAAAGAAAAAGTTTCTTCTTCTTCTTGTTAGTGTGGTTGAATTATTGAGACAGTGAAAAAACAACAGAAGAGTTATGCATGTTTGAGTTTTCTAGAGAGTTTTCTCAATCTTTCTTCCTTTACATTAAGTTTTCCCTCAAAACCAAAATAGCCAGAGCCCACCACTCCTGGGTTCTCATTCTGAGAATATCGAGGAAACATTTGCAGTATTGTTCATTTTTGTTCGAGGTTATTCTTGAAGAAAGTCTTCAAGGAGTTCGTGAATTGATCTAGGAAAATCGTGAAGAAAAACGTCTTCAAAGGTGAGGTTTCTGAAACCTTTTCTTTAGCATGTTGTAATTTCTAATTAAATGCATATCTTGTTTATTGTTTACTGTGAAATTTATATTCAATTAAAAAATGGAATTTGGTTGATCTGCTTTCGCTCAAGATTCTCTCCCCAAAGAGTTCCTTTAATTGGTATCAGAGTCAGGTTGTAGGTTTCTGATTCCAAAATCCATTCTTTTATTGAATCGTTTTACAGTAATGGTGGGCTTTATTTTCTACATTTTGTTTCATGCGATGAATGGTTGTAGATGTAATTTGTTGATTGATGTTTTGGGATATAACTCTCTGTTTTAAGGCTTTATTTGCTTATATTTTGGTTTGTAAATGCCCTACGTTTTTTGGCATTAATTTTGATATTAATTCTGTAATTTGTAAGTTTGAGTCGCTCGTGCTGTTCTCAGGAAGATTCAAAGAATAGTTGCAGAGCACTGTTTTGATGGAGAAGACGAAGCAGTACTATGAGATCGTGTAGTTACAACTACACGATTATGTAGCTCTTACTATGCGATCTTGTAGCTTTTGCTACAAGATCGTGTAGACTTTGCTACACGATCGCACAGTTGCTTGCTACACGATCGTGCAGTCTTTCCTACAATATCGCTCAGTTGCTTGCTACAAGATCACTGCAAGGTGGTTCGTTGAAGAGTGGTTCAGTTCGAGTGGTTCAAGGCCCGATTCACCTGTTTCGAACCAGATGACTCAAGCTTTTGTAATAGTTAGTCTTTTAAGTTTTTTTAGAGGTCCTATCCCAATCCATCAACTGTTAGTGTAAATATACATGCGATGTATGTTCAATATTATATGTCAAAATATATGTCATAAAGTTTTAATACCCACCATAGGTTATGCATTTATATTCATGCATCTTTTTATATTATAAGTGTTATAATATATGAATATGCATGATTTAAATTACACAAGCATGCTCATGCATCATATAGTGTAAATGTTATAGTATATGTATGCATGCATTATAGCATATCCATGCATCATTTATATTATAATTGTTATAATATATGGTTGAATGAATGTATGAAAAGTATGCTATAACATGATTCATTACTTAGTTATATAATTGTTATATATTACCAATGAAAGGAGATTGCATGAAGCATGAAATTACCTTAGGTTAATTTATAAATGTTATAATTAACAAAAGTATGTCTAGCATGCAATAGTTGATTTTAATTGATTCGTTTATTTATAATTGTTATAACTAAATGAAATTAGAATTAAAACCAATAATTAAGAATTGCATGCAAACCTTAGGCTATAATCATTTTTTAAATTATTTTAAAATATACCTAATATCACATTTCTAATGAGATTGGAAATCTAAGTTTAATCTTTTAATCGGTTTAATAGGATTAAAGATTCTTAATAAAAGATTAAATATGTAACAAATGTATCTATAAGGGACATTTTGGCTAAGGCGGGTTCTGGCTAGGCTGGGGTACTTAAGTTGATGGAAACGTTGCACCCCTACCTGGGAACCTACTTGGAAAGGTGAATTAGATAGATCTGTTACATGCATGCAAGTTTGATCAAAGTCTATTAAAGAGTTTAATGAGGCTTCAATCAAAATTGTTTAATCATTAAAGACAAGAGTTGTTTTTTTAGTAAATTAAACAAACACTTACATAAAATTAGTAGCCGAATTTTTCCCAGGTTAATTACCCCTAGGTGGAACACTCAGTGGGAGGAAATGGGTATATGATACTTCATTTTAGCCTCTACACATTTCTCCCTATAAGTTCACACCGTGAGATCTACACTTGGCCTCGAGGCACCATGGGTGTCCCCCTACGAGTGGCATTTCGGTAAGTCAATATCAAGGTGAATGGAGAGAGTGTTTAAAGTAAGTTGGAGCGGGATGTATGGTAGCACATCCCTCGGTCTCCCTCATTAGGTTAAATAAAGTTTCATGCATCCCTCGTGGCATCATGGGTGTCCTCCTAAAGGATGGTTGTATTGCATGATGCTTTATTCGATCTCCAGAAATGGATAGGGTTGCTTTAGTTTCATGTCCCAATCGATTTTTCCCTACGATTGGCTCATTGGGGGCAGAACTCTAGAATCTAAAATGAAGGGTTACACTTACACAGAACTGTTAAGGATGTTAACAAATTCTGGACCGAATAATGGTGACTGTTAGTTACAGTGACAAGGTATTGTTTCTGTCTAATTGTTGAGAATGTCTCATTTCAATGAAGGGGCACTTGATCACCCTACGGTGACTTTTGTCCTGCCTCACTGAAACATCATTGCAAAATAGATATAACTTAGGGTACACTAGACTATTTTGTTAAAAACTGATTGGTTTTCTTAAGTGGTTTAATGCAAGTAGACTAAAATAGTTTGTTCTTTTTCAGAAAATTCTTTAAATGACTATCGCAACTTTAACTTTACTAGTCGCAGATAAGTTAATGGAAACTACGCTAGTTGGAAAAACACAATCAATACTATACTGATAATCGATGATCTTCGATTTGTCCTAATGGAGGATCGTCCTCCCATTCCACCTGCCAATGCTCCTCGAAATGTTCGGGAAACATATGAGTGTTGGACATTGGCAAACGAAAAGGGTCGAACGTATATCGTGGTAAGCCTTAAGGAAGTCTTGGCCAAGAAGCATGAGCCCATGCTTATAGCTCGTAAGATCATGAAGTCCTTGAGGGGAATGTTCGGACAATCATCTGTATAGCTTAGGCATGATACTCTGAAATACATCTTCAATACTTGTATGCAAGAAGGGGCATCTGTTCGAGAACATGTTCTCAACATGATGATCCACTTCAACGTGGCGGAGAGAAACGGGTCGAACATCAATGAGCCAGTCAGGTTAGCATCATACTGGAATCTTTACCTGAAAGTTTCCTACATTTCTGTAGCAATGCTATTTTGAACAGGATTGAAGACAACCTAACTACCCTACTCAACGAGCTACAGACCTTCCAATCCTTGTTGAAAAGCAAATAGAAGAAAGGTGAAGTAAATATTGCTTCATCTTCTAAAAAGATCCACAAAGGTTCGACCTCTGGAACTAAGTTTGTACCTTCTTCCTCCGGCACCAAAAAGTGGGAGAAGAAGAATAGTGGAAAGGGGAAGGCTAACCAGTAATTGTTGCTCATAGGGGTAGACAACCCATCAAGGTTGACAAAGGAAAATATTTCCACTGCAACCAAGATGGGCATTGAAAGAGAAACTGCCCTAAATATTTGGCAGAAAAAAAGAAGACCAAATGTGGTAAATATGATTTGCTTGTATTGGAAACCTGTTTAGTGAAGAATGATGATTTTGCCTGGATTATTGACATGTACTAATTATGTTTGTTCTTCTTTTCAAGGACTTAGTTCCTGACGGAAACTAGATGCTAGTGAGATAATGATACGAGTTAGAACCAGGCACGTCGTCTCGGCTGTGGCAGTGGGAGGTCTCCGGTTGACTTCACAGAATAGATTTCTTGTTTTAAAAAATGTATTTGTAGTTCCTGACTTAAAAAAGAATTTAGTTTCTGTAAAGTGTTTGCTTGAACATTATTATAATATCAACTTTCTTTCCAATAAAGTGTTTATTTCTAAGAATGGTGTTGAGATTTGTTCTACAAAACTGGAAAATAATCTTTATATGCTAAGACCGTTAGAAACTAATGCCCTTCATAAACTGAGTTGTTTAAAACTGCTATAACTCAATATAAAAGACTTAAAATTTCTCCTAAGAAAAATGCCCAGCTTTGGCATCTAAGACTAGGACACATCAATCTCAATAGGATTAAGAAGTTGGTGAAGAATGAACTTTTAAGTGAGTTAGAAGAAAATTCTTTACCTGTGTGTGAGTCATGCCTTGCAGGTAAGATGACTAAGAGACTTTTTACTGGAAAAGGTCACAGGACTAAAGAACCTCTGTGGTCCGATAAATGTAAAAGCTAGGCGAGGTTATGAATATTTCATCACTTAAACAAGTAACTTGGACAAAAAGAAACGAAGTGACTTAGAAAAATCTTTTTTATCGATAACCTCAGACCAATCAATCGAATATTGATTAATACATAATCGATTGAACACTACTTGAAAATGAAAATGGCTCTTCTGCTCAAAAATGAAATGTTCCTGGAAATTCTTGCTCCCATTGGACCATTTGTATCTATATGCATTAGGATCCCGATTCATGGATCTCTCGGTTCGAGAAATAAAAATAAGAGGATCGAACCATTTCTTATGACCATTATTGATGATTATTTAAGATATTGGTACGTTTATTTAATGCAACATACGTCTGAATCTTTTGAAAATTTCAAAGAATTCAAAACTGAAGTTGAAAATGCATTAAATAGAACGATTAAAACTTTTAATCCGATCGAGGTAGAGAGTTTATGTCACACCCCTTCCCAGATTACCCTTCTTAATCCATAAGTGAATGTGATGACAGTAGTTACCAACCCTTTTGTGGCACTTAGTGCCTAACTAATATCCTTAGCCTGCTTAGATCCCTGGAATACATATATAACATTCACCAAACTAATGAAACTTTAAAAATAATCTCAGAACACTAGGGATCAACAACAACATAATTACATCATATTAGCACATACAGAGTTCAGCGGTCCCAATATACTTTACTAGTCCCTAATATGAGCAACACATATATACAGACATTTACAGAGTAAACACCTAAAACTTCTCTCTAGACTTTGGACTTTTAACTGGAGTCCTTGAGTGACAGAGCAGCATGACAGCTAACGTCTAGGAGATGACCACTACCTGAGAAAAGAAAAACATTTGAAAGAATGAGCTACTCGCCCAGTGAGTGACTTAATAAAAACATAAATCTCATGCCTAAACTAAAAGCTGGAAAACATAATCCTGGAACTAAAACATGCCAAGCAAATATGTACATAAAACTTTTAAAACCATTGTATCTGAAAACATAGCTAAACTGATGCCCGGTTGAGGGAGAACCCTCGTGGTTCAATCTCAACGTTGGATATCATGTTTAAGAGAGAACCATTTTGTTCAATCTCTCAAACATTAGCCTGGCCTGGGGTGAGAACCCTTTTGTTCAACACCTTCTAGCCAATGCTAAGAAAGAACCCTCGTGGTTCAATCTTATTGTCGGGTATCGTGTTTAAAAGAGAACCCTTTTGTTCGATCTCTCAAACATAAGCCTGGGCTGGGGTGAGAACCCTTTTATTCAGCACCTTTCAGCCAATGCTAGGAAAGAACCCCCATGGTTCAATCCTACTGAACTGACTAACTGTCATACGTGCACGTAGAGCAAACTGGATCCTGATGTCAAGGATCATAACCAAGGCAGGGTACCACTACTTATCCTGCCTATCACTGAACTGAGTGAATTATTCTGATACCTTCTCTATGTACTTCAGCATCAGAATCATAACATAACTGAAACTAGGTAGTATAGCTCAGATACCTTCTCCTTGTACTTCAGTATTGAGCTGAAAATACTTGGTAGGAAAACATTTTCATAAAACATGCTTACTGAAAGCTTGATTTCATAAATAAGAGTTTTCACAAGAACATCATTTGTTAACGCATGCTCAACAACATTAAGAGCACATATGCTTTAAAACATAATACAAATACTTGTAACATAAACATGTCATAGAATCTCCTTTTGAAAACTACCATGGTTCAACCATTGTACCAAAGTATTTTCATAAACTTTGTAACTAGCATGCGTTTATAAACTTTAGAGAAATTTGTTGCTTGGAACTTCTTGTAAAATAATCAACATAAAGGTAACTGTCAATAAAACATGGATTATTAAAATATTTATAAACCATTTATAAATCATTTATAGTCACTCAAAGCTCGTCGAGGTTTTTAAACGGTTTATATGCCTCTCCTAGCTCTTCTTAGCCTGAAAGGACATAATCCCCAATTAGATTCCTTTGAATTCTCAGCAAAAAGCTTCAGGTAGCTCACTTACTAATGAAACTTTCACCAACAAAACAACATTACTAGTAAAATGATCATTAGGAGCGAGATCACCCTCATGAGCGAGATTTACTACTTCTAGCGAGATTTTTGACTTTTCCAGCAAGATTTGTGACTTTTCTAGCGAGATTCAGCGCAAAACCAGCGAGATTTCATCCTTAGCGAGATCCTCCTCTTCTTTAACTCACCCTCGCTCTCGCTCATTTTCTTATATCGCTCTTGATCTCGCTCATTTTCTTATCTCGCTCACAATGGTGAGCTGCCTGCTTAATCTTCCCAAGCAGTTGCATGCTTATGTACCGATTCTCTGTTCCAATTTAAAAAATTCATAACTCAAAATCCAGGATTCTTTTTAAGAAACTTCCTTCTACAAACTTGTTTAGAATTGATTACTTTCTTACCTTTAAAATATTAGTAAAAAATTCCTTATACTTTGTCTTGGAGCTTCCAATCTTCACTCCGAGCTCTGATTAATCCGAGAATCTGCCCCTTTTTCAAATTCTTCACTTTTTGTTCTTCTCCGTTTGAGATCTTTCTCCGGCAAAACAACCTCAAAAACTAGATTCTCCCAACTTTCGAACAGCACTGATCTCACTTAATTTTCTCAAGTCATTTTCCAAACCGAGCTTCTGAATTTTCTCTCTCTTTTATACTTCCTTCCGCCTCCCTTGTTCAAGGGTCAAACTGCCACCTCATCCAGCACTTAGTGCTTCCGGCCAATTCCCATTAGTGAGTTTCTTCAATTAATTTATTTTTCCTTCCCTTTTTTCATAACTGATGCGTTATTTTATTGAATGGAAATATGAATGATATGTGTTAATGGAATTACGTTATGCACTCAAATTTCCCCAGCGGAATCCAAGTGTAAATTCCTCTGAGTTTCCTGGTAAGTCCAGGGTCAATCACAGGAACTTGTGAAAAGAGTTTGCGTTGATAATTTTCTTATGAAAACTTTGCGGTAACCGGTAAATAAATAAGGTGGTTGGTTTATTGTTGCGTTAATGAAAATAATAATAAATGCGTCAGAGTTCGAAAAGAGTTGGCAATGGGAAATACGATGAATATGCAGTGAACGGGTTGAGAAGGGTTTCGTCTAACACTCCCTAGGTTGCGTTCATGCCTTGCTATCATACAACATGCATACAATAGTAAACCATCTCTCGGCGTGAATGCCACGGCTTCTAAGGCTAGAACGCATGCGATAAATCTACAGGGTTTACACGTAAACCTCTATTTCTATTTATGCGATGACAATATGACATTCACACAAATATGCGACCGCATAATATCATTCCTATTCCTAGGATGCAAGCGATGCACGTTGACAAACAGAGCTTATCTCTAAGTCCCTATTTCTTGTTTATGCAAGCCTAATCTTGCTTCTTCAAGTCAGATTCTAACCTAGTTCTCTCGAGACATTAGGTCATTTCTTTAGAATCTCTCTCCAGCAACTCTAAAGGGATGTTTTGCACAGCATCAAACAAGACAATCACAAGCAATGAACTTCCTAGATCACGTTAGCTTAGTTCCTCTCAACCCATTCAACTAATTTAGCTACTCATGCGTATTAAGAGAATGAGCAGATATAGAAATATAACTTCCATTGAATAGATAAAAGATGAAGTATACAATAACAATGCAAGTACAGTAAAGAGCCTGGAGCAATTTCTTGCCACCAGGAGTTACACTGTTCTACTCGTGCTCTAATGATATTCTCGCTTTCACGAGAGTCAACACGTTCTCCGCTCTTATGCCCCAAGGTCCTCTCTCGAGCTGCCTTGGACGATTTCCGGCATCACCACTCTTCTCTAGCTTCACCGTGAAATGGAAAAGAAAACTATGAACAGAGGTGTGAACTTGTAAGGTGATGAAGTAATCGACTGCTTAACCCCTTCCCTGAAGAATGCACTTGGTATTTATAGGGCATCGAATGTGAAAGGCAGCTTCTCTCTCCAGGTGTACAGATGGAACTGCTTTAATTCCTGACTGATGCACCGGATAATTGTCACCGATAAAGTTGAATGTACTTTGTGACCGTTATAGGCTGTCAACTTAATTTGGATCCGACTGCTGCCAACTTTCTGTCTCATCGATCTTAATTGTCCTTTCGTCCGGATGCGCCCACCTTGTTGCGGTGATTCTTTTTGGGTGAATATTTGCGAGCGTGATCAATGCAAAGTCTTGCGGTGAAGTTTTACTCGACCGATGAATTCCTATGATCGCAATCTCTGCAATGCGTTAATGCATATTCTGCACAAAAAAATACAAAAAATCAATAGTTCCAATGCACTGACGCACGCCACCGCAATATTATAGATTTTATGCTCAATGAACGCAATTTATCATTTTTTCATCAACGCAATCCAACATTGTTTAATAACTTAGCACTATGATAACGTGCATTTCTGCTACCCTTCCACCTCCCCCCAATTTAAACAATGTTTGTCCTCAAGCATAAGCTAAAGATTCCTTTAGCAAGTCCACCACAAAGTTCTTTTCCTAGATTTCTCAATGATATTTCATTCAAGTCCTATATACTAGAATTTTCTTAAGTCTTATTCAAGTCTATTCTTAAAATATTTCTAAGACCTAGGGACTGCAAGTTTAACTTTCAAAAGGACTTTACTGAATCCTTGGAGCATCACATGATTTATTTCAACAAGAAAATTTTCTACCAGGGTGACAAAAGATTTATCCTTGCACAAAAAATTTATTTATTACTATTTTTTTCCTGACCTTGCGCTGATCTAAGTGCCTTGCCTTTGTTTTGGCTTGCCTCCACGGGTGTCATGCGGACATCCAACTACGAGTAATGCACTCTTTCTCAGACTAAACTCATACCGATTTGGCATTGGAGTTGCGGTCATCGATTTATGCGTTGATCCTGGTAACTTACTTTCGTTTTGGCTTGCGCCTACATGTGTCATGCGGACATCCAACTATGGGTAAGTGCCTTTCACAACTTAACTCTTATCAATATAGGTTTCCCCTTTTCGTTGACAGTGGAGTTGTTATTCTAAAAAAAAATGTTTTTTTTTTAGAAATGAAAATAGCAAGGTCGAAAAATAAATACCTCACCCCCAAATTTAAAATGCGGTAATGTCCCCATTGCCAAAAGATTAAAATAATTTATGTGATGTTCTAGAATACATTGTAAAGAGAGTTTGAAAGAAAGCTAGCAAACCCTTAACTTCTAGAAATATTTTATGAGGTGACTATCTTAAGATTAAGTTGACTCTAATATATACGAAAGAAATATAAACATATTTTTCATCATTGAGATCTTACTTGGTAAAGAAACAGAATGCGGTAAATTACTAAATTTATCTACTTGTTAAATGATTGCGGTAATCAAGAATGATGCGGTGATAAAACTTCGAAAAGAAATATTCAATGTGATAGAGCAAAATTTGAAATAAAGATAAGGAAGAGTACACCCCCAAATTTTGCATTGTCGCCTGCATTGTGTGAATGCATCCATCCTTGTGGTGATCTTTCTTCTGTGGGTTGTAGCGATGGAATAAGATGAATGCTTCTTCACGTGACATCGCCGCAATCCAGCGCCTTGATCGTTGTAAGAAAAACAAAGAGATGGTCAAATTATTTTAAATAAAAGAAAAATCGTTAACGCAAAAAAAAAAATGTTTTTTTTTAGAACTGAAAAATGAAAAGATAGCTGAAAGATAGTGAAGATTCTGAGTTAGTGGAGAAAAGAGTTGAAGACTTTAAGTTTTCCCAAGCTTGCGTCCCTGAGAAATTGTGATCATGCGACAACGCAGGAACCACCTACTTCCTTCTTTATTCAAAGTTTCTTAGTTCTATGGAGTCGACTTGGCGATGCCAGTCTTCTTCATGGTATACCTTGACTCTCTGCCCATTGACTTTGAATATGTTGGTACCGTTGTCATTTGATAATTCCACCGCGCCATGCGGAAATACTTGTCGAATTATGAACAGTCCGGACCAACGAGACTTTTACTTTCTTGGGAAGAGTCGCAGACGTGAAGTGAAAAGCAAGACTTTTTGTCCGACTTGGAGGTTCTTGCCACATATGCGTTGATCGTGCCAGTGCTTGGTGCGCTCCTTATAAATTTTTGCATTTTCATATGCGTTGTTCCTCCATTATTCTAGCTCGATCAATTGCTTTTCAGTGCTTCCCCTACTTCCTTTAAATCGAAATTCAGTTTCTTGACCGCCCATAATGCTTTATATTCCAGCTCCAAGGGCAAGTGACACACTTTGCCGAATACCAATGCATAGGGGAACATGCCTATAGGTGTTTTAAATGCAGTCTAGTATGCCCATAACGCATCATCAAGCTTCATTGCCCAATCTTTCCGCGAAGGTTTGACTACCTTCTCAAGTATCGATTTAATTTCTCGATTGGACACTTCAGCTTGGCCATTTGTTTGTGGATGGTATGCGGTGACCACTTTGTGGAGGATGTAGTATTGCCCAGCAACTTCTTTATATTGTGGTTGACAAAGTGTGATCCTTCATCACTTATGATGGCACGAGGAGTGCCAACACGCGTGAAAATATTTTTCTTCAGGAACTGGGAGACTACCGCCACATCACTTGCGGCCATGTAATTGCCTCTACCCACTTGGAGACATAGTCAACGGCTAATAAAATATAGTGTTTACTGTTTGAAGGAGGTAATGGTCCCATGAAATCAATCCCCCATACGTCGAATAGTTCTAGCTCCAAGATAGTATTCATCGGCATTGCGTTCTTCCATGAAATGTTGCCAGTGCGTTGGCACCGATCACATTTCTTTGTGTAGTCAGCAGCATCCTTGAATAATGAAGGCTAAAAGAATCCACTTTGCAAAACTTTGGTTGTAGTACATTGTCCTCCAAAGTGCCCTCCATAAGGTGAATCGTGGCACTGTGATAATATGCGATGTTGAGCAGCATCCGACGCGCATAATCGAATGATTTGGTCTGCACCTCTTTTATACAGATTCGGCTCATCCCAATAGTAGTGTCTGCATTCATTCTTAAGCTTCTTCCATTGGTGGTAGGTGTAATCTTCAGGAAATTGTTCACAGACCAAATAATTAATGATGTCTGCATACCATGCCAGTTCTTCTATGCGAAACAACTGCTCGTCCGGGAACACGACACTCACTTCAAATTCATTGAGGTCAACTTCAGAATTCTTCCGTCTGGACAAGTGATCTGCAACTTGATTCTCTGTCCTCTTATGCTCAATTATCTCGATATCAAATTCTTGAAGGAGGAGAACCCATCTGATCAATCTCGGCTTTGCGTCCTTCTTTATCATCAAATATTTGATTGTCGAGTGATCATTATGAATGAGTACCTTGGTTCCCAATAAGTATGCCCGAAATTTTTCCAACGCAAAAATCACAGTCAGGAGCTATTTTTCAGTGGTGGTGTAATTAAGTTGAGCAGGGTTCAGGGTTTTACTCGCATATGCGATGGAGTGCAAAATTGTTTTCTTCTTTTGCACTAATGCAGCTCCCATCGCATACCAGCTTGCGTCGCACAGGATTTTGAACGGCAGTGTCCAATCCAGCGCAATTAAGATGGGTGTGGTAACCAGTGCATCTTTTAAAATTCGAAATGCGTTGAGGCAATTGTTGTCAAATTCAAAATTTCTGTCTGCCTCTAGTAACGCACTCAATGGTCTTGCTATCTTAGAAAAGTCTTTAACGAATCGTCTGTAGAATCCAGCATGCCTCAGGAAGCTTCGTACTGTCTTCACGTTGGTTGGAGGTGGAAGCTTTTCAATTGCATCAATTTTTGCTTTGTCCACATCCAACCCTTCTCTAGAGACCTTGTGCCCCAACACTCTACCCTCTGTTACCATGAAGTGACATTTTTCCCAATTAAGCACTAGGTTTGTCTCTTCACATCTTTTCAGTATTTTCTCCAAATTGGCCAGGCAAACTTCATAAGTGTTCCCATAAACGGAGAAGTCATCCATAAATATTTCTACTGAGTCCTCGAGAAAATCTAAAAAAATTGCCATCATGCACCTCTGGAACGTGTTTGGCGCATTGTAGAGGCCGAATGGCATACGGCGGAAAACAAATGTCCCATATGGACAGGTGAATGTGGTCTTGTCTTGGTCTTCAGGAGCTATCATGATTTGATTGTACCCGGCATATCCATCCAAGAAGCAGTAAAAATCATTCTTTGCTAGTCTGTCCAACATTTGTTCAATGAATGGCAAAGGGAAATTATCTTTCCTTGTGGCCGCATTCAGTTTGCGGTAGTCCATACATATGCGCTATCCAGTGATGGTTTTTTGCGATATTAATTCATTGTTCTCATTGGGGACTACCGTCATTCCACCCTTCTTAGGCACACATTGCACGGGGCTGGCCCACGTGCTATATGCAACGGGATAGATAATGGCCGCATCCAACCATTTGATAATCTCCTTTTTGACGACCTCTTTCATCGTAGGGTTAAGTCTCCATTGATTTTCAATGATTGCTTTGTGGTCATCTTCAAGACGAATGTGGTGCATGCAGTACGCGGGGCTAATTCCTCTGATATCAGCGAGCGTCCAGCCAATTGCTCGCACATGCTTTTTGAGAATGCTCATCAACGCATTCTTTTGATTTGCGTTAAATGCGGAGAAAATTATCACTGGCAACTTCTCATTTTGCCCCAGGAATGCGTACTTTAGATGTATTGGTAGGGTTTTTAGTTCAAGGGTTTGTGGCTCTACGAGAGAAGGTTGCGTTATTTTTCTTTCTTCCTTCGACTCTTCTTCTTGTGTTGCGATCGATCCTTCTTCTTTGTTTGTTTTTACTATGATCACATTGCAGGCAGCTACGGATGCGTCGATATCCTCTTCTTCATATTCTTTATCAAACTTTTCTTCTTCAATCAAATTCACGTCATCTTCCAAATCTGGCAGGTCTTCCTCATCAGGAAATTTCATGGCATGAATTATATTAAATTTGAGCTTCTGTCTGTTTATGTTCAAAGTGATCTCGCCCTTGTGCACATCAATTTGAGCACGACCTATTGATAGGAAAGGTCGCCCAAAAATGATGGGCACATCTTTATCAGCCTCATAATCCAGGATGATGAAGTCAGCTAGTAAAATAAATTTATCAATCGTGATCAGCACGTCCTTCACCTTACCCTCTGGATGAACCAAAAATCTGTCAGCCAGTTGGAGAGTCATGGATGTGGGCACAAGTTGCCCCATATTTAGTTGTCTAAAAATCGACAGCGGCATCAAATTTATGCTGGCCCCCAAGTCACACAAAGCTTGCCCAATATAAAGTCCTCCTATGGAGTAAGGAATAGTGAAGCTCCCAGGATCGCTCATCTTCGGTGGGATAATAGATTTGAAAATTTGCATTAATGCCACCGTGGAAAATTTTCTAGCGCCTCTTTTTTTGGTTACCATATCCTTCAGAAACTTGACATAGGCAGATATTTCCTCAATCGCTTCACTGAAAGGAATGTTAACGTGTAATTTCTTTCACATAGATAGTAAGCGTTGGTACTGTTCTCTTCGTTTTTCTTCTTCTTTAGCCTCTAAAGGAAAGGTGGTAACTGGACTTTCACGGTTCCTGTTTCATTTGTCTTTGAGGTTGATGCAACCTCCGGTTCTACTGCTTCATTCTCTTTTTCTTCTTCTTGCATTGCCGCAATCGCAGGATCAGCTGCGATGGAGGTTGATCTGTTCTGATCCTTCTTTTCTCCCTCCACTGTCTTTCCACTACACAATGTCACAACCTGACATTGCTCCTTAGCGGAACCCCCTGGGTTGCGTGGAAGCTCGGTTGAACTTGGCAGTGCCCCTTGCAGTCTACTTTTGAGCTCATTTACAATCTGGTCCATTTGCAATTCAAGGTTGCGAATGGACGTTGCCTAACTTTGAAGCACCGTCTCATTTTTTTCTATAATTGCTTCAATAGGCCTTCTAGGGAAGAAGATTTCGGTGGTTGTTATGAGCTACTTGCTTGGTTGCTCTGTTGACCGTTGCTGCGTTGAAAAAACCCTTGTGGCCCTTCTTTTTGTGCCACAGATGGAAAGTTTTGTTGTGGATTCTTCCAAGAAAAGTTTGGGTGGTTTTTCCACCCAGGGTTGTAGGTGTTGGAAAAAGGGTTGTTCTTTACAAAATATACAGACTGTGAGTTTTGTGGACAATCTTCCATTGCATACCCATCACCGCAAGTCGCACACCTTTCGTTGTTTTGACTTATTGCGTTGATTTGCCCACCTTGCGGTGTTGGGCTGCTGATCGTCATTCCTTGAATCAAATTCATCATTGCGGTCATTTAGTTCTGCAATGAAACTATAGCACCATTACTTCCGTCAGAATCTTTGAGTCTTAATCTCTGGTCGCTCTCCCACCAATCTTCATGATTCTTGGAGATGCGATCCAGGATATTCTTCGCCTCATCATAAGTCTTGTCAAGCAGACCACCAGCTGTTGCTGCAATGGCAGCGGTCTGCGAAGCAGGATTCAAACCGTTGTAGAAATTTTCCATTTGAAGGCAGTCTGGCAGCCCATTATGCAGATAATCTCTGACCAATCTTTTAAACCTCACCTAGGCATCGCTGAGCGATTCGTCCATGTTTTGTTCAAAATTAGTAATAAGCTATCTTCATCTCGCGTTCTCTGTAGGTGGGAAATACTTCTTCATAAACTTCTCCACCACCTGCTCCCAAGAAGTGATCTCTCCTGGTTCGAACAAATAAGCCTATTTCCTAGCCTGTTCACAGAGAGAAAATGGAAATAGCGTTAGTCGAACCTCCTCAGCAGAGATGTTCGGGAACACAAAAGTATTGCAGATTTCAATAAAACTTCGGAGGTGGGCGTGTGGATCCTCGCCATGCCTTCCTCCGAATTGACCTGCAGCTTGGATCATCTGCAGCATCACCGGTTTCATTTCAAATCTACTTTCGTCTAAGGCAGGCCTCATGATTCCTAGAGAGAAATCATAGAGGTTTGGCGATGCATAGTCCCTAATGGGCCTATTACGATTGTTGGCCAACAGAATTGGATTTTCAATGACATTGTTGTTGTTTGGTGTTTCATTCCTAGGCTGCTCTGCCATCTCTTCTTTAACGGATTGTGGTTGTTGATGGTGGTCTCTCAATCTTCTCCTAAAAGTTCTCTCAATCTTCAGATCGTAATTCGCTAGAGATTGAGAGTCCTGCAAAGAAATAAAAAAAAAACTACCGTTAACAAACTATTTTGCCGAAGTCCCCGGCAACGGCGCCAAAAACTTGATGCGTTATTTTATTGAATGGAAATATGGATGTTATGCATTGATGGCATTATGTTGTGCACTCAAGTTTCCTCAGCGGAATCCAAGTGTAAATTCCTTTGAGTTTCCTGGTAAGTCTAGGGTCGATCACAAGAACTTGTGAAAATAGTTTGCATCGATAATTTTCTTATGAAAACTTTGTGGTAACCGGTAAATAAATAAGGTGGTTGGTTTGTTGTTTCGTTAATGAAAATAATAATAAATGTGGAAGAGTTCGAAAATAGTTGGCAACGGGAAATACGATGAATATGCGGTGAACGGGTTGAGAAGGGTTTCAGCTAACACTCCCTAGGTTGCGTTCATGCCTTGCGATCATGCAACATACATACAATAGTAAACCATATCTCGATATGAATGCCATGGCTTCTAAGGCTAGAACGCATGCGATAAATATGCGATAAGTCTACAGGGTTTACACATAAACCTCTATTTCTATTTATGCGATGACAACATGACATTCACACAAATATGCGACCGCATAATATCATTTCTATTCCTAGAATGCAAGCTATGCACGTTGAGCTTATCTCTAAGTCCCTATTTCTTGTTTATGCAGGCCTAATCTTGCTCCTTCAAGTCAGATTCTAACCTAGCTCTCTCGAGACATTAGGTTCTTTCTTTAGATTATCTCTCGAGCAACTCTAAAGGGATGTTTTGCACAGCATAAAACAAGATAACCGCAAGTAATGAACTTCCTAGATCATGTTAGCTTAGTTCCTCTCAACCCATTCAACTAATTTAGCTACTCATGTGTATTAAGAGAGTGAACAGATATAGAAATATAACTTCCATTGAATAGATAAAAGATGAAGTACAGAATAACAATGCAAGTACAGTAAAGAGCCTGGAGCGATTTCTTGCCACCAAGAGTTACACTGTTCTACTCGTGCTCTAATATTATTCTCGCTTTCACGAGAGTCAACCCGCACTTTGCTCTTACGCCCCAAGGTCCTCTCTCGAGCTGCCTTGGACGATCTCCAGCGTCACCATTCTTCTCTAGCTCTGTCGTGAAATGGAAAAGAAAACTATAAACAGAGGTGTGAACTTGTAAGGTGATGAAGTAATCGACTGCTTAACCCCTTCTCTGAAGAATGCACTTGGTATTTATAGGGCAACGAAGGTAAAAGGCGGCTTCTCTCTCCTGGCTGTATAGATGAGACTGCTTTAATTCCTGACTGATGCACCGGATAATTGTCACCGATAAAGCTGGATGTACTTTGTGACTATTATCGGCTGTCAACTTAATTTGGATCCGACTGCTGCCAGCTTTCTGTCCCATCGATCTTAATTATCCTTTCGTCCGGATGTGCCCACCTTGTTGCGGTGATTCTTCTTCGGTGAATATTTGCGAGCGCGATCAACGCAAAGTCTTGCGGTGAAGTTACGCCCGACCGATGAATTCCTATGATTGCAATCTCTGCAATGCGTTAACGCATATTCTGCACAAAAAAATACAAAAAATCAATAGTTCCAATGCGCTGACGCACGCCACTGCAATATTATAGATTTTATGCTTAATGAACACAATTTATCATTTTTTTCATCAATGCAATCCAACATTGTTTAATAACTCAGCGCTATGATAACATGCATTTCTGCTCGTTATCAATAACCCACGTTAGGCCTTCGCCTCATAATATAAATTTAACGTGCATCGCATACTCCATCGTCTAACGCCCAGCGCCTATCGTCTAGCACCCAATGTCTATCGTCTAGCACCCAACATCATTGTCTAGTGCCCAACGTCTATCGTCTACCACTGGTCGTGCAGCTCATCGTCTAGCGCTGATGCCAATCGTGCAGTGCCAATGCCCCATTGCTTAGCGCTATCGTCCAAAGTATAGCACTATCATTTAGTGAGATCCTTCGTATCGTCTAGCGCATCGTTCAGCTCCGCGCGATTACTACACGACCGCCCAGCACCCGCCTACACGATCGTCTACCTCATCGTGTAGTGTCGTTCGCTTACTAGATGACCGCTTACCCAATCGTATAGTGTCGCTAATCTACTACACGATCGTTCTGCTTCTTTGCTCGCATACACTTGAGGCTACCGCAAGCCTTATCAATGCATCATGCCTTTCAACCCATGCATTCATCCTTAGTACCAACGCATAGTTTATCCTTGCCTTCAACACTTAACTTTACAAGCCTTGATTGCTACACACGCAACCCCATGCGTCCACATTTCTCCATCAACGCATGCCTACACTTTGCTTCCATACTTAGCCAATTTTCACTTGTTATATTATCTAAAACTCACCATTGAGTAAGTATTTCTAACACTTATAATTTTCTTCCTCCATCGGCCTACCTTCTTTACCTCCTTTCATAATTTTACTTAACATGCTTGTTACTCACTTATGTAGGAAAAATGGAGTACGGGGTTTACAGTTTATGGATTTAACATTCTAGAACTATATGATAGGTCATGGAATTATATCCCAACTCTCAGCACCTGGTACACCTTAGCAAAATAGTGTATCGGAAAGAAGAAATTGAACCCTGTTGGACATGGTTCGGTCTATGATGAGTTACGCTTCCTTACCTAACTCATTTTGAGATTATGTAGTAGAGATTGTAGCGTACATCCTGAACTGCGTTCCTTCCAAAAGTGTTACCAGAATACCGTTGGAGCTATGAAATGGTGGTAAAGCTAGTTTACATCATTTCAGAATCTGGGATTACCCAGCATATGTGCTTGAGTCTAATCCTAAGAAATTGGAACCACATTCAAGATTGTGCCTATTTGTAGGCTACCTAGAAGGAACGAGAGGTCGTTACTTCTTTGATCCTAAATAAAATAAAGTATTTGTATCAACAAATGCTACTTTTTTTTTTAAGAAGACCACATAAGGGAGCACAGGCCAAGAAGTAAGATTGTGTTGAATGAGATTTCCAAAGAAACTACTGAATCTTCAACAAGAGTTGTTACAGAACCTAATACCTTAATAAGAGTTGTTGAAGTAGGTTCATTTAGTAGGTCAAATCCACCTTAAGTGTTGAGGGAACCTCAATGAAGTGGGAGGGTTGCGAACCCACCTATTCGCTATATGTGTTTAACTGAAATCCTGGCTATGGTAGCTAATGACAAAGTTTTGGATCCATTGTCTTACAAGAAGGCAATAGAGAATGTTGACAAAGATGAATGGATCAAAGCGATGGATCTTGAAATGGAGTCTATGTACTTCAATTTTGTAAGGGATCTTGTAGATTAACTTGATGGGGTTAAACCTATAGGTTGTAAATGGATCTACAAGAGAAAACGGGGTGTTGATGGGAAGGTACAAACCTTCAAGGCTAGACTTGTGGCAAAGGGTTATACCCAAGTAGAGGGAGTTGACTGTAAGGAGACTTTCTCGCTTGTTACCATGCTTAAGTCTATCTGGATCCTCCTATCCATTGCCTCATATTATGACTATTTGGCAAATGGATGTCAAGACTACTTTTTTGAATGACAATCTTAAGGAGACCACTTACATATGCAGCCCAAGGGATTCATAACCTAAGGTCAAGAGCAAAAGAATTGCAAGCTTGATCGGTCCATTTATGGACTGAAGCAAGTTTCTCGATATTGGAACATAAAGTTTGATACTGTGATCAAATCTTATGACTTTGATCAAAATGTTTATGAGCCTTATTATACAAAACAATCATCAATAGTTCAGTAGTTTTTCTAGTGTTATATGTAGATGATATCCTACTCATTAGGAATGATGTATGTTTACTGACTACAGTTAAGAACTGGCTAGCAACCACATTCCAAATGAAAGATTTAGAAGAGGCTCAGTTTGTTTTGGGTATTCAGGTCTTTAAAGATCGAAAGAACAAAATGTTAGCTTTGTCTCAGGCATCGTATATTGACAAGATACTTGTCAAATATTCGATGCAGAACTCTTAGAAAGGCTTATTGCTTTTCAGGCACGGAGTTACTTTGTCTAAGGAACAATGTCCTAAGACACCTCCAGATGTTGAGGAGATGAAACAGATCCCCTATGCATCTGAAGTTGGCAGCTTGATATATGTTATATTATGTACTAGACCTGACATCTGCTATGCAGTAGGGATAGTCAGTAGATATCAATCTAATATAGAATTCGATCACTGGACAGTCGTTAAAAACATCCTCAAGTATCTACAGAGAATGAAGGACTACATGCTTGTGTATGGTTCTAAGGATTTGATCCTTACGGTATATACGGACTCTGATTTTTAGACTGATAAGAATTCTAGGAAATCCACATTAAGATTAGTGTTCAGTCTTAACGGAGGGACAGTAGTATGGCGAAGCACCAAGAAAGGGTGCATCACTAACTCTACCATGGAGGTTGACTATGTAGCGGCTTGTGAAATTGCTAAGAAAGTCGTTTGGCTTAGGAAATTTTTGACTGATCTGGAAGTTGTTCTAGACATGTCAAAGCCCATCACACTTTATTGTGATAATAGTGGTGTTGTGGCTAATTCCCGATAGTCTAGGAGTCACAAGCATGACAAGTATATAGAGCTCAAGTATCATCTCATCTGAATGCAGATAGCTTTGGAGCACAATGTTCCTGATCCATTTACAAAGGCCCTCACAACTACGGTATTTGAAGGTCACCTATAGAGTATGGGTCTATGGGACAGGTCACATCTGAACTAGGGCAAGTGGGAGATTTGTACTAGGCGCGTGTTATACCTTAGTTTATTATTTGTGTACTTTGTATTTTGACTATATTGTACACTCCACTAGCTTTAGGTCAAGTGGGATATTGTCGGGGTTGATGCCCTAAATCTCGTAGGGTTCTATAGTTTGTAAACATTATCGGACAAACTCATTGTGTATTTAATAAAATATATGATATTTTATTTACATTAACCACAAACCAATAAACTAACATCCAAGGTTATCTTTGTAACTTAAACATGTATGTTGAGACATACGGGTGGATCATGTTTAAGTGATAACCTAAATGGTCTATTGTAGATGGATAAGGTTGGGTACCTTATCCTTATGACACTACGAGTATGACCCACTTTGTAGGTGTTACAATTATTTTAAAGTGCTACAAATGATCTGATCTTAATCATTCATGTATTAAACATGTGAGTGGGGATATTCTATACAAAGGAGTTTGTATAAGACCGGACCACGAAATGTTTAGTCTCATTATATAACACCGTTCATAATAAAGACTTACATTTCACTAGGATGACCATAGGTAACGTGACCTGAATTCTGAGTGAGTTGTGAACTCTTGCCTATGAGAACAGTCCTTTGATTTGTATGGGTGAGAGTGGTCAGATTGCCGACTCAACAAGCCTACCATTTTGGGGATTCATCTGATTGCGGAGCTGAGAACACAGCTACACAAGATGGAATTCACTTTTTCCCCGAGGCAGAGGTAAGTAGATAAATTGCTCCTTTAAGTGCTGATTTCGGGTCTTGAACAATGTGCCACTACACCCTCTCCTGGCCTGAGAGGGGTTTAGTCATAGTTGGACTTTGATTTATTGTTCATTAGAAGGATCAGTGGTATTTATGGAATTAGATTAACTATAGGGGCAAAACGGTAATTTGGTCTAGTTTTACTTACGAGCAATTTGTGAAGGGTCATCGTACTGTTGATTGGTTATCCAATGGACACATAAATATATCTGTAGTGCAAAGAGTGCAGTTGTTGGTCTTTCATGGAGTGTCGGCTAGTTAACAGATGGTGAATATTTTAATTAAAGAATTTAATTAATTATTTATGTACCGCTGGAGTTTCAAGCTACAGGTCCATGAGGTCCCCTTGGTAGCTCAATAGAATTAATTGAGAATCAGTTTTTGGATTAATTTGAATTGTTCAAATTAATAGAGAAATTTAATTATATATGATATAATTAAGTTGTTTCAATTATATGTGATATAATTGTCATAATGTATTTGATACATTATAGCTTAATGGAAGGAAATAAATATTTGTATGAGATTCAAACATAGTTTCTATGAATTGGACTCATAGTTGTTAAATTTAATATAAATAAGATTTATATTAAATGCCATATAAAAGAGAAAATAAACTATAGTTTATATTGTATGTGATACAATATTAAAACTATTAGTTATATATATATATATATATATATATAATATGATATGATAAGTTAGTTATCATATTTGTATTTATATTATTATTATTTTAATAATAAGGAAGGGAGTAACAACTTCTTTCTCCTTCTTTTCTCTCCACACACGTAAGTGGATGGTGGTTATTTTTGGCAAGTAGAAAAGAAAAAGTTTCTTCTTCTTCTTGCTAGTGTGGTTGAACGATTGAGACAGTGGAAAAACAACAGAAGAGTTCTGTGTGTTTGAGTTTTTTAGAGAGTTCTCAATCTTTCCTCCTCTACATTAAGTTTTCCCTCAAAACCAATATAACCAAAGCCCACCACTTCTGCGTTCTCACCCTGAGAATACCGAGGAAACATTCGTGATAGTGTTTGTTTTTGTTCAAGGTTATTCTTGAAGAAAGTTTTCAAGAAGTTTGTGAATTGACATAGGGAAATCGTGAAGAAAATGTATTCAAAGGTGAGGTTTCTGAAACCTTTTCTTTAGCATGTTTTAATTTGTAATTAAATGCATATATTGTTTCTTGTTTACTGTGAAATTTATATTCAATAAAAAAAATGGAATTTCGTCGATCCGCTTCTACTCAAGGTTCTCTCCTCAAAGAGTTCCTTCACTAATGCATCATACTTTAATGTAAATATTATATTGTATGATGGTATATATATGATTTTTATTAGTGATTAATATAATTGATATATTAATATGATTAAAATAGAAATTCAGTGAGCATGACATTACTAAGTAAAATAGTTATGTTTAGTTAATGTCGTTAGAATTCATGTTATAAGTTTTAATAATTCATTAAAATATAAGTATAATGTTTAATGAGATAGATTAAAATTTATAAAAAAGAGTTGCATGCAAAGATAAGGTCTTAATTAATTTTAAATGATTTAAAATTAATTCACTTAGACTTATGTTAAATATTTCTAATATGATTAGAAATAGGTTAATATTTTTTTATTATTAGTATTATTTTGTTTTAATAAGATTAAAATGAAAGAATAAAAGATTATATTTATAAAATATTTGCCTATAAGGGACCTTTGTCTAAGGAAGATTATGTCTAGGACTGGGGTATTTAAGCTGATGGAAACAAAATACCCCTACCTGGGAACCGACCTGGAAGATGAATTAATCAAATATTTTATAAGCATGCAACAAATGATTAGCATTTATTAAATGTTTAATAAATAATAGTCATATATTGTTAAACTATCCAATATAAGTCTTACATTGGATAAATTAACAAATGACTTAAATAAATTATTAGTCGAATTTATCTAAGTAATAAACCTTAGGTTTAAAACACTTAATGGGAGGAAAAAGATATATATATGATATGTCATTTTCTTTTTACACTCTTTCTTAAAAGCTCACACCATGAGATCTATGCTCGGTCTCATGGCACCTCAATTTGTGTCTCCCTTTCGGAAGGTGTTTGCATAGGTTAATATCAAGGTAGATGGAGAAAGTATTTATAGTAAGTGGGAGAGGGACGTGTGTTAACACATCCCATGGTCTCTTTTAATGGTTTGTAAGTGAGATTTCATGCTTGGACTTGTGGCACCTCGATTTGTGTCCCCCCTTCTAAAGGTGTTTGCATGGAATCAATCTCAAACTCCAGTAACGGATAGGATCGCTCTAGTTTTTGCTCCAATCGATTTTTTCCTTCGATTAGCTCATTGGAGTGAAACTCTAGGATCTAAAATGGATGATTACACTTACAAAAAATTGTTAAGCAAGTTAATAATTTCTTAACCAAACAAATGGTGACTAATTATTATAGGAATGTGAGTCATTATGGTGTAATAATTAGCTGAGAGTGTCTCAATTTAGTGAAAGGGTGACTAACCACCCTTCAGTGGCTTTTATCTTAAATCACTGAAGTATTATTACAAAATTAGATGTCACATATGTTTATTAATTTTTTGCAAAACTTGATTAGATTTAAAGAGTAATGCATTTTCTAATATAAATAATTTGTTTGGTTTCAACAAACGTCAATATGGCTAGAACTATTATAGACTTGTTTAATGTTGATAAACTGACTAATGATAATTATACAACCTAAAAAAACATGATTAACACTGTACTAATCATTTACGACCATTTTTCTAGAGAAGTATCCTCGGGTCCCCACCCCCACTACATCTCGAAATGTTCAGGATGCATACGAGAGGTGGATGAAGGAAAATAACAAGGCCAGAGCAAGGACGAAGGAAAACAACAAGGCCAGAGCATACACTTTTGCCAACTTAACTGAAGTCTTGGCTAAGAAACACGATAACATGGTCACTACACGTGAGATCATAGACTCGTTGCGACAAATGTTTGGACAACCGTCCATACAAATCAAGCACGATGCTCTAAAATTTATTTTCAATGCTCGTATGAATGAGAGGACCTCAGTGCAAGAACATGTTATCAATACGATGGTCCACTTCAATATGGCGGAAATGAATGGGGCCATCATTAACGAATCCAGTCAAGTTAGCTTTATTCTGGAATCTTTACTGAACAGTTTCAACAAGCTTGACTACAATCTTACCACCATCCTAAACGAGCTACAAACTTATGAGTCCTTGATGAAAGTCAAAGGACAGAAAAGGGAGACAAATGTTTCCAGTTTCTCTAAAAATTTTCATAGAGGTTCGACTTCTGGAACTAAGTATGTGTCTTCTTTCTTTAGCACAAAAAAATGGATGATAAAGAAGGGTAATAATGGGAATAAAGTTAACCAAGCTATAGCCTAAAAAGGCAAAAAGGTTGAAGTTTCAAAAGGAAATTTTTTTATTGCAATCAGGAGGGGTACTGAAAAAAGAACTATCCAAAGAATTTGGTGGAAAATAATAAGGTCAAACAAAGGTAAATGTAATTTACTAGTTTTGGAAACCTGTTTAATGGAGAATGATGATTCGGCCTATGTTGGATTTTATGCCCTAAAACTCGTAGATAGTAAATGTAATTAATTGACCGACATCAATAAAAATTATCGATGTTATTTCTATAAATGTTATTGTGTCACGTCATCAATAAAAAGTTATCGATATTATTTCAATAAGTGTTATTGATTGTGTAATATTTTATTTTGTCTTAATAACCCTAAATCTATTAAACTAACATCCAAGGCTATCTTATAAATCTTGAACAGTATGTGGAGACTGAACAGTATGTGGAGACATATAGGGATCAATATTCAAGATACAGCCTAAAGGATCTATAGTATAGGGATAAGGTTGGGTACCTTATCCTGGTGACACTATGGATATGACTCATTTTGTATTTGATACAAACACAATGATCCAACGCATTCGTGTAGGTGACATACGAGTAGAGGTATCCTTGCAATGAGTTTGCTTAAGACCGGACCGCGAAATAGTAACCACTAGATGTAACACCGTTGACTAGTTAGTTCTTATTTCAATAGGATGACCTAGGCAACTTAGTCTTAATCTTAAGTGTATTAAGAAATTTTATATTGATGTGATTAATATATAATTAATTAAAAATGTGATCTATAATTCAAATTATATAAAAGAGATATATTTGAATGAGATTCAAATATTAGATTTGTTGGGGTTTGTGCCCTAAAGTCTCGTGTCTAGTAATTTGTAAACAACTTTGTCCGAACACTTGTGATGTTCAACGCGCCTAAAGAGTGATGAAGCTCGCGTTACTAAGCGATCGTTTAGTCAGTTACTAAGCGATGAAGCTTGCTGACCTAAACGATCGTCCAGTGTGGGTGCACGTTAAACAATATATTGATCTTGTTACTGGCAATTAACGGATGGTGGATAGCGTGACTAAAGAGTTTAGTCAGCTATTCACGTACCGTTGAAGCTTCGAGCCATAGGTCCATAAGGTCCTCTTAGTAGCTTGGATACAAGTTGAGAGTCAGTTTTTGGGTCAATTTGAAATATTTAAATTGACAAGAGGGAGTTCGATTATATATGATATAATTGAACGAGTTAATTAACTATGATATAATTAACTTTATGTATGAGATACATTAATTTGGAGGAAATTGGATATAAATATGATTTATATCTAGTAGAGAAAAAAATATTATAATTAATATTTGATATTAATTTATAAGTTATGAATGTGATAAGATTGGACGGTTATAAAGGAAATAGGAAGGCGCCTCTTTGTTTAAATAACGGATGAGTGCATTATAAATAGCAGACGATATGTTGATCTCGGTGTGTGCGGGTATTGTGAAAAAAATAGTGTCAACGTTTAGAAAATCAGTGCCTATACGATATGACTGCACGATCGCTTACATATACAATATTGCTAAGCGATCGCATATCGATTACACCGTCGCGCACTATTATCTAAACGATCGTTTAGCTCCCGATATTTACTAAACGATCGTATAGGCGATAGCTTAGTTTTTCCCACACGAACATTTTGGACGATCACTCACCCTTTTCCTACACGATCATTTAGACGATCGTTTACCTTTTCCTACACGATCGTATAGGCGATCGTTTACTTTTACTACACGATCGTATACTTCACCTAAACGATCAAGCATATTGTCTATGCGATAGACGATCGCATCTCCCACTTGCTTGATCATTGTATACGGTCGCTCTTCCTCCTTCCCTCTACCAAATCCAAACAAAGCCCACACTTTGGATTCTCACTCCAAGAATACTGAGGGCTCTAAGTGGTGTTGTCTTCTCCGTTCCCTTATGTTCAAGTGGTGACTCTTCGAGGTAGACGGTTAGGCTTCAGACTCGCTGTGAAGAAATCTTCATCTGGTATGATTTCTTGACCCCTTTAGCATTATGAAAGTATGTTTGAATGTATATGCGGTAATTCTATCACAATGAATTGGAAAGATCCGCTTCCGCTCGTAGGTACTCTTGAATAAGAGTTCCTTCAAGATTTATATGAATTGAATTCCTAAAGAGATGGATACATATAAATATGTGATATTTATATGTTAATTAACTCTATATTAGATATGATTTAATATAGTTACTTGATTGATTAATTAATGGTTAATTAAATGATTAAGTAATGATAGAGGGGAGGATAAATAAAAACATGTGATGTTTATTTATATTAATTAATTAACCATATATATTAAATTAGATTTAATATATGGTTATTTAATTAAAGTACCCATTAATTAGATAAGGAGCTATTTAATTAATTATCATCAAGGGTAAAAAGGGAATTACTTGAGAAGGGGTAAACTCTTCTCCATATATAATCATCTTATTAGCTCATCTAGGGCAAGATTTGTTTTTGGTGAAAAACATACCCTAGCCTCCACAAAAAAAATCCTCTCTACAATTTCTCTTTACAATCTCTTTACCTCTTTCTCTTCCAAGGGTTGGAGACCACTTATCCAACTCATGGAATCTTAAATAATAACAAGGTTATTTTTGGGGTAGTGTCCGTGATCATTAAAGAGTCATTCGTTCAAAGAACAAGAGGAATTTCGAGGAGCTTGAGAGTCTATAAAGGTAATAACAGTTCTTCCCCTTCGTTTCTCCCTTTGGTTCAAACCCTTATTCTCAAAGATCCTAATTATGAAACTCATTTCTCAAGTGAACATCACAAATTTGCAAACCTTTAACAATTCCATTTTTAAGAATTTACTAGAATTTGTCTAGATACATTGAACTTCTTTTCATAAAATAATTAATTTTTTTTTACATATCTCATATGCAACAATGAATCATATAATGCATAAAGACTCTATTATAGTAACTAGCGAAAAAATTGACTCATAGACTATTTTCACCCACCAGTTCCAGTGCTGGTTTTCACCTAACGCCAAGAGTCTTACTTTGAAGATCTCTATCTCCAAGTTTTACACTTTCAAGTCTTCTTTTTGTAGATCCATTCATATCCTCTAGGTTTTACCCTATCAAGAAAATCTACAAAAATGGATTGAGATTAAGTACAGATACTTTATCTCAAGTTTTAAGACTTTAATATAATTTCTTTTGTCAATATCCTTGAATTCTTGTCATCCATTATGACAATTATTCTGAATTCCAATAAGTTATAGCAAAGGTTGAGCATCTCATAACTCTCCCACTACTTTTGAGATTTATAAGTTTTCATCTTGTCATTTAATGTGACAATGTAGACTTTAAGTAAGCTTTTATAAAAGTTGAATTATCTCATAACTCTCCCACTACGATGAAGACTTATATGGTTGACAATCAAAATTTAACTTTCAAATGAAAATAAATGGTTAACAATACTTGTTAACTATTAAGTGGTTTTACTTGGAACTAGTTCATCAACACAAATTAACCGTTCTATTGTTGGGTTTTATGTCTTAGAACTCGTGGTTTGTAAACAATAAACTTATTCTGTAAATCGATAAAGTTGTTTTTGAATATATGAATTTCTTATTTCGTTTTAGAAATTAATCCAATAAATTAAAATATCCATGACTATTTCATGAGTAATTGAACTTTATGTGGAGACATAAGAGTGGATCAAGTTCGAATAAATAGTCAAAATGATCTGTAGTATACGATTAAGGTTGGGTGCCTTATTCTGGTAACACTATTGGATGTGATCCACTCTGTAGTTGTTACAATTTGTTGTAAAGTACTACAAACGAAATGATCCTGATTCGTTCATGTATTGACATGAGAAGTGAGGGCGTCATATGCAATGAGTTTACTATGAACTCTTGTTTATTCGGGATTATCCTTAGATTTTCATGGGTGAGGGTTGGTTCAACAGTGCCAGCTCAATAAGCCTCCCATTTCAGGGGTAAGACAAGGTAGATAGTTGGGGACATAGGGTGCAAGATGAAATTCACTTCTACCCGCTTTTAGAGATAGTAGAGATGTTGTTCCCTTAAGTGTTGATTCTGGGTCTTGAACAAGGGGCCCCACCCTCTCATTAGCTTGAGAGGGACTCGGTTTAGTGATTGGATCACAAACCAATTGTTCATTAGATGATCAGCGAGACTTAAGGAGCAAGATGTAATCTCGGGGATAAAACAACTTTTGATCCAACCGTTATTACGAACAACCTGTGAAGGGTTAACTTACTAATCATGGTTATATCGAGTGGACATGATATATCTACAGTGAGAGGAGTACTGGGTTTTAGTGGAGTGACCCGATAGTTAACGAATGGTGGCTAATTAGGTTAAAGATTTTAGCCGATTAATCGCGGATCATTGGAGCCCATGATCCGTAGATCCATGAGGTCCTCCTACTAACTCATATCGAACTAAACCTTAGAACAATGTGACAAACGAATTTGAAGTGTTCAAATTTAGTTTTTGGAGCAAAGCATTAAATATATACGATATATTTAACCTAAAGTTTAATTGTGAATTAAACATAAAGAGAGAGAAAATAGGAGATATTTAAATAAGATTTAAATATTAAGATTATGAATAGGGATTCATATAAATTGGGATTAATATTGGATTTAATATTAAATTAAATTAATTAAATTATTTAATTAATTATTTAGTACTAATTTAATTTTAAAATTGATTATTATAATTATTTTGAAATTAAATGGAATTGATCAAAATTTCATTAAGTCAAATTGTTGACTAGGTAAAAAAAAATGCAATGGAAGTCAAATTGTTGACTTTTGATTTTTGAAAGTCAAAAAGTCAAATGTATTGACTTTTGACTTTGAGAGTCAAACTTTGAGCAAGTTAGTGGAAAGATCCAATATTTGTGAGTGAAAAATTCCAACTATTATATTGCTAAGTGTTGTCTTCATTTGAAGACACTTACCCCACTTAATCCCACTTTGAGTTAGTGGATTTTTTAGTTCAAATTCTCATCAAACTCAAAGTTGCGTTTTGCATATAATGGTCTTTAAGAGGGAGTATTTATTGAATTTCAAAAACTCTTGGCCACAATGGAATTGGATGAGATTATGTGATAATCTCATTACAAATTTCTCTCAAAGTTTTAATCCTTTCCTCTCCAAATTAGTCACTCACAAGATCCCACCATCCCATTATAAGGTAGAAGAATAGTCGAGAAGACTCTCGTGATGATCTACGAACTGTTCGTGAGTAGATTGGAGCTAATTTGGAGAAGATTCAAAGTCTACAAATGTTGTATTCTTTTTTCCCTTTTATTTGTTTATTTTGCATGCTTATCTTTGTAATTAATCTAATTATAGTACTTTATATCCGTTTTTCTTCCGCTGCGCATGTGCTCATCATCTATAGGTTCATAGCCTTTTATATGAAATTCCTAATAAAATCAATATTTGTCACATAAATACATTATTTTATTTTGGAGTATACAAAAGGTTATTTCATAACTCCTTAAGAACTACCCCCATATAGGTGTATTTTCGAATATTTGTTTCACCAAGCTTATTTATAAGATTTCGTTTTGACACAAGTATCTCAATTTACCCAAATACTGAAATGTTGTAAACAGGTTTTACAACACTTTCATAATCCAAAATTGTTTCTCAAATATTTTTTGAGGAAACAATGTTAAAAATTTGTAATCTATGTTGCATATCCTTGGTGGAGTTTGGCGTCAATACAGTGAATATGTTTAACACAGTACTTAACATATACTAAGTTTAACAAGGCCAAATTTCTCCTATTACAACACAATTCCATTCAAATTGTACCTAATGCTTGAAGTTGAAATCTTATTTCATCTCTATCAATTAGACATAGTGCATTAAAATTTCATGTACTAATCATTATGATCTAATCATAATGTCACAATAGACTTGCCTAAATGATTCAAACTTTAACCTAATTTTGTTTGAACATTTCAAAGAAAATAAGACTAAAGTTTCATTAGATTAAGACACTTTCATTCACAAATACTCGTTAATTATATTAATGACTTATTTATGAAGTCAAACTTACTCTTTCAATCACTAGACCACCTGCGTCAAAATGCATAAGCTCAACAGACTCTTTGGCTAGTTAACCTTATCTAATAAGGTTCAATGAGACTTTTGCATGAAAAGTAAGACTTTTGGTAATAGTAACTTAACTCTAACTCTTAAAGAATTACCCGTTATTATCATTTAACTGCAAAAAACAAGTATCCTTTTAGGAGAAAAGAATGTCTTTATTTCTGGATTAATTAATCCTTACTCTCTCTCAGTTTAGTATTCAAATGTATTAACTTCTAACATGCATAAAAATATATTTATTTAAAGTTGAACACATTTTCAAACATCTTTTGAAATCATGTCTTATCAATAAAAATTATTCATACTCCAATTATTTAGTATAAAGTATGGAGAAATTGAAGTTCTCTTATGGTGATAAAAGCACCATATTCAGCATAAATAAACAACATTTTAATGTCTCCCACTATTTTAACTGAGATGAGCTTTCCATTGTCAATTAGCAGAAGCTATTCCACTAATTTAACTATTTACCAAGAAACACAATTTAATTGTAATGAAGGAAAAAATTCTAATAGTTAATCCTTATTCAACTAGCAAGGTGTGAATCTTTATTCCCTACCAAGAACTTAATCAATCAAATTTACTTATTCCTATATTTTTATTTAACTATCAAGGTGTGAATCTTTATTCCCTGCCAAGAACTTAGTAAATCAAATTTACTTATTCTTATATTTTTCCTTTTTGAGGTATTTCTAAAATTCTCCATCATGTGACATCCCAAGCTATTTTGGAAACCTTTTCCTTATTGGCACTAGTCACAAATTTTTTTCTTGAACTCAAATAATACTTAACTTTTAAGATCATTTGGCTTCCCATGACTCCAACATACAGTATGTTTTTGTCATGACTTTATCTTGTTATCCAGATATATCACATGTTATCTAGATGATAAAAGTAAGGTATCACTTCATTTATAATTCATGAGCACTTCATGAATTGGCAACCTTTTTAGAACATTTCCCAAATGAAAAACGAATTTAAGATTACACAGTGATGATGTGTTGTTGACTTTTTTCCAAAACTTATTTATCAAACCTTTTGACTTATATCAGTAATAAATTAAAACTCCTTAAACTATATAAAACATGTTATTTGACTATATGCAATCTATTATCCATTCTATTTCAGCATAGAAATTAAAAAAAATGAACCAATAAATTTAATATAAATCTTATTCATATTAATTCAAATGTTCTATTGCTATGACACTCTAGTGAGTTAAAATAAGTGCCCCCAAAGGATAGTTCGTTATTCTTTTATTGGATTGAGACATTCTCAACCAATTGTTACACTAGAATAACTCTTATTCCTATAAAAATTAGTTACCATTGATTTAGTCAAGAATTCATTAACTTGCTTAATAATTTCTCGTAAGTATGACCCTTCTTTTTAGATCCTAGAGTTCCACTTCAATGAGCCAACCAGAGGAAAAAATCGATTGGGGAAAAAACTAAAGCGACTTTATCCATTACTGAAGTTCGCCCTGATGTTAACCTGATGTAAAAACCATCTGAAGAGGGACACTCTCATTGCGCCTCGAAGCCGTGCAAAAAGATCTTACATTGCAAACCAATGAAGGAGACAATAGAACATGTTGACGTGCATCCTTCTCCCACTTACTATAAATACTTTCTCCATTTACCTTGATGTTAACCCATGCAACATGGCCCAAACATTTATGCCACAGACGTGCCTCTTCTTGGCGAGATAGGTGGAAAATCTAAGAAGGGTCATTAAGAGACTTCAAATAACAATTATCATAAAAACGAGTACCTGTCATGACGAGACCTTTAGCATCATCTGTAACAATGCATCTGTTTTTTGTAAAGTTGATGTTCAGCCCTTGATCACACAATTGGCTGATGCTGATAAGATTGGTAGTGAGACCTTCAACTAACATCACATCACAGAGGGAAGGGAGACCATGAAAGTTAAGTTTGCCTTTTCCGACAATTTTACCAGTAGCTCCTCTCCAAAGGTAACACATCCTAAGTTTACTAGTTTTAGATCTGAAGCATAACTATTTTCGCCAGTTATGTACCTTGAACTACCACTGTAAAAAAAAAAAAAAACAACCATTTCTTTAGCAGAGGACCCGGGTGATATTAGGACAACATTACTTATATTGTACACCTTTGATTCTCTACACTTGTTTCATCTGAGGATTACTCTGGAACCTGTTTTTATTAGGAGTAGAAGTTTCAAGTACATTTAGAAGTCTACATGGAGTTCCATACAACTGGAAACAGAAAGGTCGTTTATGACCCCTTTTTCCATAGTGATTACATATCCACTTTTTTTTGAATTTTCAATTGTTTCTTCTACTTAAATTGCTAGTGGAAGCTTTTGGCAAGCCATGTGACTCAGGATGTTGAACTATTACAAATTAAATTTTATGTTTTCCCTTGTATTTGGACATTTGATTGTCCCTGATTCCTCTTTTTGAAAATTGAAGTCCAGCATTGTCACTGGCTGTTTTTCCTTTTAACAAGATTTTGTTTAGAGTTTCAGTTCCTGAGTTCAACATTCTAACTAACTTACATATGGAGTCTTTCTCTACTTTAACGAGATTCGGTTCACGTTTTAAATCTACAATTGTAGAAATAAGTTTATGATTATCTGTCATTAGAGATTCAATCCTCTCTTTTTTAATATTGAAAACTTTCAAATCATCTTGCCACTTGCTAAAGAGTGTTTGATAGGAGGGATCAGTTGACACAGAACTATTCTCACTATTTTCACTTCCAATAAAAAATCCAAGCTCAAGATTCTCATAAGATGAGGTATCATATGAGATTTTACTAACAAATGTCTTGACATCAACTTTAGAGTTGCTACTTTTATTAGAATCGTCATCAGACTAGGTCAGGACATAACTTCTATTCTACCTTTTTAGAAAGTTCAGACATTCAACTTGAAAGTGACCGTAGCCTTCACATTCTTTGAATTTGAAGGACTTCTCCCTATTTTGATAGCTGGTTAAACCAGCCTTGTCAGCTTTCTTTCAAACATTTTGAGATTTAAACTATTTTGGAGGGAGATTTTCCCCAAGTCTAGAACTCCGAGAGCATGAATTTCTTGTTTTCTTCTCAAACTGTTTGAGAACATGGTTAAATTATTTAGACAGATAAGATATAGAGTCAACAAGAGACTCATTAGACTCTCTATTCGAATCATCATGTTCTTTTTCAACCAAGGATTGCAGAGCAATTTCTTTATTCCATTTTTTTTGTTTTTCATCCAAAGATATCTCATAGGTCAATAAAGAGCCAAATAATTTATCAACTTTCATAGTGGAGATATCATGAGTTTCTTCAATGGATGTAACATTCATTAAAAAAAAAAAAAAAAGTGGAGACTAAGCACTTTTCCGACCAACTTTTCTTCAGAAATTTTCTCTCCTAGGGTAAATAACTCATTTGATGGAATACATAAGCATGCAACGAAATGAGAATCAATAATCACTCTAATTACACTTAAATTGAGTTCTAAAAGCATGCATGAACAAAATTTCATAGAATAGGGTTTCATATATATACCTTTCATAAAAACCTTTTGATCTTTGCTCCTCTCCACGAATTGGGTTTTCAAATCAATAGTAGACTACCAAAAGTGTCTTTTCTACTATTATTCTACTTGAATTTGATTCAAGTGAATTGAATAAGGGAATAGAGAGAGGAGTTAGAGAGAGAGAATTTCTGCATAAAAACCAATTTTCCAACCTTCTCATTTTCAATCTTAGAAATTGGAAGCTTTTATGTAACTAATACATGCAAGCACTATGAGTATCAGCCATTGCTACTTCAAATGGCACTCACATGAAGAGCTAGGTGTTCAAAGGTGAGTTAATCCACCAAATGTTGGGAAAAAACCACTACATAAACTAATTTTCAAATTTCATTTTCTAAATTATATTAATTTATAATTAAATTAAATATAATGCAAAATTCAATTTCACAAATTGAATTTCTTAAATTGAAAATGATTTAATTTAAATAAGTAATTAAACAAATTTAGTTAATTAAATAATTAATAATTTAATATCAAATATTAAATTAATTAAACACCTATTTCATACATGGATCATATTCATATAATTAATATTTAAAACAATATTTAAATATTTTAAACTCTCTAATTATGTTTAGTTTCGATAATTTAGACGTTAACTATATCGAATATAATTATCCAAACCCTAATTTGAAATTGAACAATTCAAATTCAAATCTTAATTCAAAATTTGAACACTTCAAATTTAATTCACAAATCAAATTCAAAGGCTTCAAATTCACTCAATATACTAATCCAAGATTTATGAGCTAGTAGAGAGACCTTATGGACCTACAGATCATGAGCTCCAACGATTTAAGATTAATTGACTAAACTCTTTAGACCGAATTAAACAATATTCGTTAACTACCGAGACACGCCACTATAACTCAGTAGTTGCACTCTACTCACTGTAGATATATTTCCGTCCACTTGATTTAATCATAATTTGTAAGTCGACCCTTCACAGGTTGTTCGTAATCACGGCTAGGTCAAACACTGATTTACCCCCGAAATTACATCTTGCTTTTTAAGTGTCACCGATCCTCTAATGAACAATTGGTTTGTAATCAAATCCCTAAACCGAGTCCCTCTCGGGCCAATGAGAGGGTGGGCCCCTTGTTTAAAATTTGGATTCAGTACTTAAGAGAACAATCTCTCTACTATCCTTAAATCGGATAGGTGTAAATTTCGTCTTACACCCTATGTCCTCAACTATCTATCCGGTCTTACCCCTGAAATGAAAGGTTTATTGAGCCGGTACTGTTGAGCCAACCCTCACCTATGTAAATCTAAGGATAATCCCAAATAAACAGGAGTTCATAGTTAGCTCAGGATTCAGGTCGAGTTACCTAGGTCATCGATTTGAAACAGCCAGTTTTCAACAGTAAACAACGTTATAAAGTAAGAGTGGCTTATTTCTTGGTCTGATCTTATGCAAACTCATTGTATAGGACGTCTCCGCTCCTCATGTCATTACATGAATGAATCAAGATCACTTCATTTGTAGCACTTTACAACAAATTGTAACAACTACAGAGTGGGCCACATCTGATAGTGTTACCACAATAAGGCACCCAACCTTATTCATATACTATAGATCGTTTTGGCTATTTATTCAAACTTGATTTGTCTTTATGTCCCTACATAAAGTTCAAGTATTCATATAATAGCCATGGATCTCTAGTTTATTGAATTTAGTTTTTACAAGTGCAATGTGCATATTCAACAATAGTTTTATTGAATAAATGTCAATAACACCTTTATTGATAATAGAAATTGTTTAACATTACAAACTGTAAGTTTTAGGACATACAATCCAACATTATTGACAATGTCTATCAATCGAACATTCAATTCGACAATCAATTCATCATCCTGCATTTTGAGATTCTCAAATTTTGATGTCAGCAGTTGTAGTTTAGACAACTTGACTTTTGAAGTTCTCTCATGAGTAACTACCAAGATATCTCAAGCTTTTTTTCTATAAGGTGCAAGTATTTATTAGATGGAATATGTTGTGATCAATACCATTAAATGTAGCATTTAAAGCATGTGAGTTTCCTAAAGAAGCTTCGTCTTCAACTTCAGACTACTGTATCTTGGTTTCAGAATTTCTTTATCATCGACATTCTTGTTACTCATGGGGTTAATGCCCTAAATATCGTGGGTCTTGTAGTTTATAATTGTACTATACAAACAATTTATTTATCTAATAAAATAAGAGGTATTTTATTTGACATTTAGTAGCATTAACCCACAAAACCAATAAACTAAGATCCAAGGTTATCTTCTATATCTTAAACATGTATGAAGACATACAGATGGATCAGGTTTAAGTTTTTTGGGTTGATACCCTAAATCTCGTAGGGTTCTGTAGTTTGTAATTGTATTGTACAAATATTTTATTTATTCAATAAAATATGAGATGTTTTATTTGACATTTAGTAGTATTAAACCCATAAACCAGCATCCAAGGTTATCATCTGTAGCTTAAACATATATGTAGAGACATATAGGTGGATCATGTTTAAGTGATAACCTAAATGGTCTGTAGTATATGGATAAGACTGGATACTTTATCCTAATGACACTACGAATACGACCCGCTTTGTAGATGTTACAATTGTTGTAAAGTGCTACAAATGATCTGATCCTAATTATTCATGTGGAGATGTGTGAGCGGGAGTATTCCATGTAAAAAAAGTTTGTATAAGATTGGACCACGAAATGACTAGTCTCATTATATAACGTCATTTATAATAGAGACTTACATTTCACCAGGATGACCATGGGTGATATGACCTAAATCCTGAGTGAGTTGTGAACTCCTACCTATGAAGGCGATCTTTTGATTTGTGTGGGTGAGAGTGGCCAGATCACCGACTCAATAAGCCTACCATTTTGGGGATTTGTCTGATTGGGGAGCTGGGAACATAGCTACACAGACGAAATTCACTCCTTCCCCAATGTCAAGGTAAGTAGATAAATTGCTCCCTTAAAGGCTGATTCCAGGGCTTGAACAATGTGGTGCCACATCCTCTCCTAGCCTGAGAGGGCTTTGGTCATAGTTAGACTATGACTTATTGTTCATTAAAGAAATCAGTCGTACTTAAGAAGTTAGATGTAACTATAAGAGTAAAACGGTAATTTTGGCCCAGGTGTACTTACGAGCAATTTGTGAAGGGTCATCGCGCTGTTGACTGGTTATACCCAATGGATACAGAAATATATCTGTAGTATGAAGATTGCAGCTGTCAGTCTTTAATGGAGTATCCGACAATTAATGAATGTTGAATAATTTAATTAAAGGAGTTTGATTAATTATTCAAGTATTATTGGAGCTTCAATCTATAGGTCCATGGGGTCCCCTCTGTAGCTTAACAGGAATTTATGAGAATCACTTTTGGATTAATTGAATTGTTCAAATTAATTGATGGAATGAATTATATATGATATAATTAATTTAACTTAATTATATATGATATAATTAATATAATGTATTTGATACATTATAATATAAAGTTTATTTGAAAGGAAATAAATATTTGAATGTAATTCAAATATTAATTGTGTGAATTGGATTCATATAATTAATTTTAATATAAATGGGATTTATATTAAATACCATACATTAATGAGAGAATGAAAACTATAGGTAATATTGTATTTGATACACTATTAAACTGTAGGTTATATTATATTGTGGGATTTTATGTCCTAAAACTCGTAGTTTGTAAATTGATAAACATATTCTGTTTTGTTTTTTGATAAAATTGTTATTGAAATTGTAAATCTTGAATCCAATAAACTAAGGTCCTAAGGCTATTTAATGTAGTTTGAACTTTATGTAGTGACATAAATGTGGATCAAGTTCAAATATATAACCAAAATGGTCTATAGTATATGAATAAGGTTGGGCACGTTACTCTGGGGACACTATGGATGCGATCCATTTTGTAGTTAGTACAAACGATGTGATCCTAAACCGTTCATGTGAAGACATGAAAGTGGAGGCATCCTATGTAAAGAGTTTACATAGTACTAAACCATGAAATAGTCACTCTTTACGTTCTAAACGCCGTTTTATGTATAAACTGACTATTTCATTAATTGATGACCTAGGTAACTTAATCTTAATCCTGAGCTACTATGAACTCATGTTCACTCGGAATTATCCTTAAATCTGCATAGGTGAGGGCAACTCATTATCGCTAGTCCAATAAGCCTCCAATTTCAGGGGTAAGATCAGGTAGATAGCTGGGAACATAGGGTGCAAAACGGAATTCACTCCTATCCGTTATAGGAATTTAGATAGGTTGTTCCTTTTAATACTGAATTCAAGTCTTGAACAAGGGGCCCACCCTCTCCTTGGCCCGAAAAGGGTTCGGTTTATATGTTGGACCTTAAACCAATTGTTCATTAGAGAATCAGTGGAACTTAAGGAACAAGATGTAGTCTTGGGGATAAAACAGTTTTTATGACCCAGCCGGGATTACGAACAACCTGTGAAGGATTAGCTTACTAATCATGGTTATATCATATGGACACAAATATATCTATAGTGAGAGGAGTGCAACTACGGGACTATAGTGGAATGACCCGTGAGTTAACAAATGATGATTAGTTCCATCTAAAGAGTTTAGCCAGCTAATCTCGGATTGTTGGAGCCCATGATCTATAGGTCCATTAGGTTCCCCTACTAGCTCATATGGAATAAACTTAGAACAGTATGATAGAATAATTCGAATTGTTCGAATTAGGTGAAGAGAGAGAAACCGACAAGTATATGTGATATAGTGGTCGGTTTTTTAGTTTAGAGATTTAGTTTTAATATTTAAATGTGATTTAAATATCAAGAATATGAATACGTTCATATTCGGAAGCTCGAAAATAATGGAAATGGTCAAAGATGTAAAAAGTCAAAGAGTTGACTCTTGACTTTGAAAAGTCAAACTTCGACCAACCTTATATTCAAATGTGATTTGAATTTCGAGAAAATGAATGTGGATTCATGCTCGGGAGATCAAAATTAGTCAACCGGAAAAATCATAAAAAGTCAAAATGTTGACTTTTCGGTCAAAGTTTGACTTTGACAAAATGACTATTTTGCCCTTTGACTAAAGTTAGTGGGAAAATTCAAACTTTTGATAGATAATTTCACTAACAAGATAGTGGGCTAGGTGTTGGCTTATAGTGGAGACATCAAACCCACTTAGATAGTGGATTTTGAGGTGTTGGGTTTTTATGAATTTGTTTAATGCAAATTTTGCATGACTTTTTCTATAAATTTGGGCTTTCAATTTGGAGAAAGACTTTTGACATTTTGCCAAAAAAAATTTCTAAATTTAGGCTGGAAAAAATCACTATTTTGAGGAAAATTCAAAACCCAAACTCAACCCAAAAATCCATCTCCTATTTTCATCTCTTTCTCTCTCTCAGTTTCTTCATCCATCGAGTCCCACAATCTGGTTCTGAGTGTAGAGGATAGTAGGTCAGCTCTAGTGGTTGTCCAGTTCGTGTTCGGGTAGAGATGAAAGTGTTTCGGGAGCTTCAAAGGTAATTTTTTTCAAAAACCCTAATTAATTAATTTAGGGTTGCATGCTATTTTCCTATTAATTAGAAGCAATTAAAGTGTAATTAGTTCCTTATTTTGCTGCGTATGTCTCGTGTTCCATCATATATTTAATATAACATATAGTTTGATATATATTATATGATAAGGTGGTTATCATATAAATATATATTAAATGTTTATTAAAATAAATTATTTTAATTTATTTTTTGAAAATGTTTTTGGGAGGTCCCCTTTTTTCTCTCTATCCGTGCGTGTGTGGTAAAGTGCAGAGCAATTTTTTTATATTCTCTTTTTTTGGGTTTTTCTAGAGATTGCTCTTTGTAATTCTGTAATTTTTTATTTATTTTTACCAAGGAGAACCCATAGACCTCTCTTCTCCTCTCAAACTTTCCTTCTCTCTCCCAAAATTCACAAAGCCTACACAACTCTTGTGACTCTCATCCCAAAAGTGAATACAAGAGGCTTCAATTAGTGGTGACCATTTTGAATTGTTCGTGTTTTGTTCATGACAGATTCGGATAAGGGAATTCACATGAAGAGAGGTTCTTCAAAGGCAAGGTTTTCTAGAAACCATAATTTTTCTTTTCTCAATTTATTAAGCATGTTGTAATTATGTGATTTTGCATAATTTGTATTCTGGAATTTTGCATTATGTGTAAAATTAAAAATTGGGACGATCCACGTTTCCACTCAGGACCTTCACAGGTTCCATCATAAGTGTTAACCTAAACGGTCTGTAGTAGATGGATAAGAGGGGATACATTATCCCGGTCGCATTACGAATACGACCCGCTTTATAATTATTACAATTGTTGTAAAGTGCTACAAAATAATCTGATCCTTGTCATTCAATTAGAGACATGTGAGCAAGGGCGTTCTATATAAAGAGTTTGTATAAGATCAGGCCACAAAATGAATAGTTTCTTTATATAACACCGTTGATAGAAGAGACTTACATTTCACCAAGATGACCATAGGTGACTTGACCTGAATCTTGAATGAGTTATGAACTCCTGCCTATGAAGACAGTTCTTTGACCTGCATGGGTGAGAGTGACTTGTATCACCGACTCAATATGCCTACCATTTTTGGGATTCGTCTGATTGAGGAGTTGGGAATGCAGCTTCACAAGAAGGAATTCACTCATTCCCTAGTGTTAGGGTAAGTAAAGAAATGTTCCCTTAAAGGCTGATTCTAGGGCTTGAACAATATGGCGCCACACTCTCTTCTAGTATGAAAGAAGTTTGGTCATAGTTGGACTTTGACTATTGTTCATTAGAGGGATCAGTGGTACTTAAAGAGTTAGATGTAACTACAAAGGCAAAACGATAGTTTTGGCCCAATTGTACTTATGAGCAATTTGCGAAGGGTCAACGCACTATTGATTAGTTATATTCAATGGACATAGAAATATATCTATAGTGCAAAGAGTATAGTTATTGGTCTTTAGTGGAGTGATCAGCAGTTAATGGAAGTTGGTTAATTTTTAGTTAAAAAGTTTAATTAATTAATTAAGTACCATCAGAGCTTCAATCTATAAGTCCATAAGGTCCCCTCAATAGCTCAATTGGGATTAATGAGAATTGAATTAATTTTGGATTAATTTGAATTATTCAAATTAATAAAGGGAATTAATTATATGAGATATAATTAATTATATGATACATAATTAATATAATGTATATGATACATTATAATATAAAGTTCTATTTGATAGGAAATGAATATTTGAATATAATTTAAATATTAATTATAAAAAATATGACCTATATAAGAATTATAGGTTATATGAGAGATTAATAATTTATAGGTTATACTATATGTGATAATATAAACTATAGGTTATGTGTTATATTTGATATAACATAAGGTTTGTTATATATATATATATATATATAATTAAATTCTTTTTTAATTTAAATTAAATAATGGGGATGGAGTTAATGTAACTCCCTCAACCCACTCTCTTAGATAACCAACGTGAGAGTTGGTTTCACGTTAACATAGAAGAGAAGGACATAGAATTATAGACATTATGGTATCTCAAGATCTCACTCTATGTGTGAACTCTGTGATTTTTTCCTCTCAAACTAAAACTCTTCCCATCTTCCAAAATTGAAGCAAAGCCTACATACTCTCGTCGATTCTTTCCCTCTAAGAATATCGTGGTAACCTAGTGGTGGTGTCCAGTTGCATAGTTCATGTTTTTTAGGAAAGAGTTTGTGCTATTGAAAAAACTTGCAGTAGATTGAAGAGGAAGCGAGAAGATTTGAGTCTTCAAATGTAAGTTGTGATTCTCCCTTCGTCTCTCTCTTTTGTACTGTGAAAAGCATGTTGTATGTAAGAATGTTTATCGTTTTATTTCTGTCATCTCTGTATTTTATACTGTTTTGTAAAACTAAATTAAGAGACACGATGCCTTTCATGCTTCCGCTTCGGTTTTCAAAACCTTCAGTTACAACAATCTTCCATGTTTTGCCGTTGATCAACTTCAAAAAGGTAGGCATCTTGACTTTCCAGTAAGAATAGTTTGCTTCATCAAGAATAGGAGGACGCGTAGTGGAACCACCTTCCTTAATACCATCCATGATTCAATTGACATTTTGGAATATGGTTCCACACACACTATAGAGATGTCACACGCAATGTCCTAGCAAAACCAGAGACAATAAGAAAGCAACAGAAAGTAAATCAAGAATAAACACACAGGAATTGGTAACTCAGTTCGGTGATGCACCACATACGTTTGGGGGCAGAGTGCCTAGGAAAGATAGTCCATTAATATATAAAAGTCAAATGATTACAACATTGTACTTATTTGAAAATAGAAAAAATTGTATTAACACATGTAGAGCCCAACTTAGCTAACCAATTAAGTTCCTCCTAGATGTGAGACTCCTTCTCACTTGAACTTAGGCTCCCCCTAAATACATATATTAGTGTTAGATCACTTAGACTCCCCCTAAGTGTATGAGACTCATTCTTACTTGAAGATATCTTTTCTTCTTATTGTGAATTTTTAGGCTCTCCCTAAATCTTGAGAACTCCCTTCTTCAAAGAATGAAACCTTAGGTTCCCCCTAAGGTGTGAGAAATCCTTCTTGATCAACAATGTCCCAAGCTCCTCCTAAGATGGAGCAATCTTCATTCTTATGAAACATTCACTGTAAGAGCAAGTAAAGAACACGCGCCACAAACAAAACATAAAATATTCTTCTTGAAATCAATGCAATGCAGTAAGTATTATGTAAAATTCACACAATGATCTCACAAACAATAGATGCGGCAACCCTAGCAAAAGAACTTCTCGGGCTTAAATTGCATAGTAGGATAATGGAAATAATCCTCACATAATATCGGCAATTCACCAAAAAGAAAAATATCTCAAAGAAAATATTTTACAGAATAATTTAAATAAGGAAAGAAATATTTTGCAGAGATGGCACTTTGAAGAATAATCTCTGAGACAAGTTCCGAAAGAGACAAAATCTGAGATAACTCCACAACAGTCCAAGAACACAGAGTAAGGGACTTAAACAAATATATTTAGCTAAAATCACATTTATAACAATAACCACAATTTTAAAACAGACGATCACGTATTATTGCTATTAATATAAATAAAAGATAAGAGTGAAAATTAGGAAGAACAAGGACAACTATGCAATATGTTTTGTTTAGTTGAGCAAATATACTTACAGGATGGAAAATTGAACTTCTAATCTATTGGTTGAAATCATATACTTAAACTAGTAGAGCAAATATATTTAAAAATATTAAAAAAATTAATGGTGAAATTGGCAATAAATTAAAGTATAATCATCAAGTGGATATAATTATTTGACCAAACATAAATAGTGTCATTTAAATTAGACCAATTAAAAGATAGCTTAATTATTAAAAATGGCTTAATTATACTTAGATTAAAAGAAATAATATATATATATATATATATATATATATATATATATATATAACAGGAGAACTGATGACGAAAGCTTACCGGTAACAACCACAAATAGCTTAAAAAACCGAAAACCAACTGCTTCTTTACTGTCCCCTTGCATTTCGTGCCTACGTCTGAATCTTTGCATGAACTTATTAAAATTAATTAACAAACTAATTCTCAACCACACACAAATTCAAACAAATCTGTAGTCAAACATATACCGTACCTCTAAAATCATATTGCGTACGACGTCGTTCAGCCTGGAATACCTTATTCCAAGGGAGAAATATCTAATAATTTAGGTCTATTTAAATTTTGGTTTTTGTTTTTTAAAATTAATCCTAGTTCTTTCATATTTTTTTAATTTTTTTTAAATACAATAATTGAATTCTTAATTAAATTTGGAGGTGGAGGTAATGTAGATAGGCTTGATTTTTCAAAAATAAAATAATTATCAAATGAGACCTTAGTCTTTATTGTTTTATATTTTTTAGGTTTATAGATGATATTAATTTAATGTTATCAAAATGAGTCAACTTATTTACAAATATAGCAAAATATCCTATCTATAAGGGATAGATTGTTATAGATATCTATCATAATGATATTTTACTATATTTGATAATAATTTAGTTGCTAATTTAAATTATTTAATTTTTAATTAATTAATTAATTGTCTTATTTTCTTGTAAAGCTATAATAGGAAGATTTTGAAGTATCATTCTAAATAAAACCTTGTTCTTGGCGAGTTTTCTGAACTCAAAGGAATCGATGAACTTTTTAATTTAGTTTTTAATTATATTTTAATATTTTTCATTTACCTCTTTAACCCACCCTGAATGTTAAATCAGGCTGTTTTTAATTTTGTATGTGGCATCACGCACGAGTAATAAAATGTGGAGAAATTAAACTATTTAAATTTGAGAAAAACAATTAAATGTCTACAATATTTATTTGATTACTATATGATCTAAACTAAATCTACATTTAATCCAAAGTCAGGTAAGTATTCCCCACATTCAACGTCCATTAATAAAAATTTTGAACATATGTTATAATGAACTAATTTTTTTTTTTGAAACTTGATTGGAGAAAAATATCAACAGTAAGGATTGAATTTTGGTCTTTGGTCTTTTCAAAATTTTAGAATTCATCCATGATATATTAAAATTTTAGTCAACTATTTTTTTAATAAATTTGCTCACAAAGTATTATTATTTTATTAATAAATCTATACCTGACCGATATTTAAACGAATATTTAAAAGAAAGAGATTTTAGTAAAATGGATAGATCACAATTTGCATAAATTAATCTTTATGTATCAAATAATATTTTGAACTAACATGTCAATGTGTCTAAATATATTAATATGATATATCAAGTTTTGTTTATTAACAAATTCATTAGGAAAAAAAAAAAGGGCTAATTCAACGTTTGAATACATTAAAACTAAGATTCAGAATTATATAAGATTAAGGTTCAAAATTGAGGGTTATAAAAAAAAGTAATAGGTAATCATCCGGTTATTGTGTTCAGCCGAAAAAAAAAAAAGGAACCAATCAACAGTCAAACGTATGACTATATGGAATGTTACGACATCGTTTTGTATTGGACACCAAATCCGAGAGAGAAGATATAATATTTTTTAACAAATGGGAATTATTAAAATTAAAAAGGGAAGAACGAGTCACGAGTCAGCTAGTGAACCGAGTCAATTCAGCCCGCTTGTCTAAATTTCTTCGTATCTGACCCTTCAATTCATTTCTCCTATAAAATCAGCCACCATTTGGCATTCTCCCACCAATTCAGTACCAAAAATTACAAAAGAAATTTAAAAAAAGCTCAAAATTTGTTCCAACAATGGCTTCCTTACAAGCTTCATCTCTCCTCTTAGCTTCCTCTTCTTCAAGAAGAACAATTACCCAAGCCGCAATTCACATCCCAAAGCTTCCCAATCTCCGAATCTCAGCTCCCAAACTCCCAAAAACTTCCACCACTTCTGTTAAAATGATTGAAGAACTCTGTTTAAACCAACCCATTATTAATGTGATTCCCACAGAATCCCCTTTCAAATCACAGCTTCAAGCCATCTTAGACGCCGTAGCCGACCGTGTCGAAATGCACAACAACATCCGCCAACAGCGAGACAATTGGAATTCACTTTTCCTTAATTCCATCAACATGATCACTCTCACCGCTTCCGCCCTCTCCGCTGCTGCACCCGCCGTCGGTGCCCTCGGAGCTCCTCTTTTGGCTCTGAAATTGTCATCGGCTCTGCTTTTCTCTGCTGCAACAGGGATGCTGGTGATGGTGAACAAAATTCAACCCTCACAACTGGCAGAGGAGCAGCGAAATGCGGCTAGATTGTTCAAGCAACTCCAAACCGAAATCCAAAGCTTGATTATGGTTGGAACTACCACTCAAAGGGACGTGGATTCCGCCATGGAAAAAGTATTGGCGCTCGATAAAGCATACCCACTTCCTTTACTTGGTGTAATGCTTGAAAAATTCCCTAAAACATTCGAGCCAGCTTCGTGGTGGCCAAATTCTTCTAAAGATTTTGCATCTCAGACGAAGAACGAAAAGGCCCATTTTGATGGAAAGCAACGTCGTGATTCCAATGGGTGGAGCGATGAACTTGAGGCCGAAATGAGAGAGGTCGTTGAAATCGTAAAGACAAAAGACGCTGAAGACTACGTCAGACTTGGGAATTTAGTTTTGAAGGTTAATAAAACTCTGGCTATCTCGGGCCCTGTTCTTACCGGAATGGCGGCTTTGAGTTCTGCTTTTGTGGGTGATTGGTCATCGGCGGGGATGGTGGTGGCGGCGGCGGCTGGATCTTTGGCGGCAGCCGTGAATGCGTTAGAGCACGGTGGGCAGATTGGAATGGTGTTTGAGATGTATAGAAATTCGGCCGGCTTTTTCGGGCTATTGGAAGAATCCATTAGAGGGATGCTTGAGGAGAAAGATTGGGAGAAGAGAGAAAATGGGCAAGTGTTTGAAAGGAAAGTAGCTTTAAAATTGGGAAGAAGCTTATCTCAGCTCAGACAATTGGCTACCAAATCAGCTGCGGCTAGAGAAGAAGGGATTTCCATAGATGAATTTGCCAGCAAGCTTTTTTGATTTTTTTTTTTCTTTAAAGTTACAATTCGTTGATTCTTTGAGATGGGAAATGTTATGTCCATCCAATCATGTAAAGAAAAAACAACATTATGATCAATATATTTAACCATAACTTTTGTTTAAGGTTTTTTTTTTTTTTTTCCTTTTATTTTTAAGAGTTGGGTAAAGATTCTAATCTCTGGCCTTTTAATGGAGATATCATAGAGATTTAACTAGTTTATACTAGGTTCAATTTGGCTTAACTTCAAACTTTTTTTAGTATAATATGAATGGAGAGAATTCAAACGGTAAAATTCATGATAATTAACACTTGTTATATGAGTTGACCTAAGTTTTGACATATATAACCTCTTTGTATTATAAAGATTTTATGATATAATACATTTTTTATCTTAACCAAGCTTTTATTTGGTCCAAGGTTTAAAAATATACTTTCAGCTTACTAGGTTAAAAAAACAAACTTTAGATAGTTTTTTTTAGGAAAGTTGGTTGTCCAACAAGAATATGGTGTGTTTATGGATGATGGGACACTGGTAGAGATGTCCATCTCCCCGCAGAGAATCTCCCATTAGATGGAGAATGGAAGAGGGAGTGGAGATAATTTTTTTCTCCGTTGACTAAACGGGGAAGGAGACGGGAATTATATTCTCCGTCTCAGTAAATATATTATATATTTATATAGTAATAATAATTTATTATTATTATTATTAATAACTCATATTCTATTTACATAAACATAATATGAGTTTATAATAATAATAATTATTATAATTATTATAATAGTTATAATTATTATTATTATTATTTTACCTATATATTTTTTTACAAAAATTGTGGTATAAAAAATTAGTTATTTTCTAATTTTCAATTCAATCTTTTTGTACTTTAATACATTTCTAAATTGTTTTTAACATTTAAAACTTTCCACCTTAAGCCATAAATGTTGGAGTATTTAAATGGAAAGCTTGACTATGATATTGTAATATTTGAATTTTAACTTTTAGAAATTATAGGATTAAATTATATTTTTACACATATAATAGTATTATTTTTATAATGAATTTTTATACTATTTTCTTTGAATGAAAAATTTATTAGAAATAACTCATTTAATATATATAATTTTATTTGGTTGAGAATAAACAAAATTGTTAAAAATGAATATATTAAAAAAAAACAAATGGGGAATATTTCCCGTGGAGAATCCTTCCCCATCCCCACTATGCCTGTGAACATCTGACATTGGAAAAAAAATTCTAATTATATTGTTGTGTAGAGAATTGTCCATACGACCTACTTTCATTGTTTGTCATAATAATATCATTTAAGAATAATAGGAAATTAAAACGGAAAGGGAGTATGAAGAAATTTTCGTACACTTTTACCCACTTATAATTTATACATTGATCCAATATTGAATTATATTGTTGAATATAATCCCATTCAACAAGCTATTACTTCTCGCTCAAAATTCTTTCCTCCCTCCTCTCTTCTTAATCAAAGTCTATTACCGAGTCTAAGTTTAGAATTCAAATTCTTAAACCCATATTTTCATCTCATTATCTTTTGCTAAGTTAAACTTCCATTTTTTAATTCAAATATATATATTTTTCTTCATCATTTCATGATACATTAATACAAGCTGATGATAAGAAAGAAGAGACAATAGTTTTAAATATATATGATAAAATAATATTATCGTTCTTTCTTAGATATGGTAATATAAATATAGATTAAAAAATAAAAACTAGAAACTTCCATGTACAAGAAAGAGATTAATAATGTGATTTACACTGATGTAATGGACCGTGGATAAATTATTATCAACCAGGTCTAATTATTTGACCAAGCATCTAACCCATGTCAATTAAATTAGACCAATTTATAATATAGGACATATGTATTAAAGAGTAATAAAATTTAAGCAACTTTCTATTTTACGCCACTAAATTTTTGATATCATATCAATTTAAAATAATTAACATCCTTTTTTAGATTTATTATGAAAGATAATTATTTTAATTAAACATTTAAATTTTTATAAATCAATTGATTCGTGAAAGTTTAGAAGTTTAATTTAAAAAAATATAAATCTGATTAAAATTAAAAAGATGATGTAAATTAATATATTTATAATAAAATTTAAAATAAATGACCTGCGAATGAGATTTGAGAAATGATGGCGATAGCTAACCACAACAGCTTAAAAAACGGAAAATCAACCGACAGCTTGCGTGTATAGGTCTTGAAAGTTTGCATGGACAGATTAAAATATAAAACAAATTGTCAAACGTCAACTATAAACAATTTCGAATGGAAACAAAACAAATGAATGGTCAAACATAAATACTTCGTTCCAACAATAGCTCTTACGGCGTCGTTATGCACCGGACCAAGTCCAAGGAGATAATTTCTAATAACTCACTCCCTATCGTTCTCTATTTTTCTAGTTTAGTCCGTACTCTTGAAAAGGTTTCATCCGTTAGATGAAATTCAATTGTGTGATTCTTTTATATATGATGACATGATATTTAATTAGTGAATTGAAAAAAAAAATTAGAGAAACTAAGTCATGTCTTAATACAATTAATACAATTTCGTTTTTAATTTTGTCTTTCCAAATTTGTAATACTTGTCTTTTTCTCCATTTTTGTAAATATTTTTTAGATTTTTCTATTTATAAATTTTTCTTATAAAAAAACTTTACTTGGTTTTTAAAAAATATGAATAGAAACTAGGTAATTAAAATATGAATAGAAACTAGGTAATAAAATAGAGAATTTTATGGATGAAAATAATGTTTATAAGCTTAACTTTTAAAAGCTAAAAATAAAATGGTTATAAAATGAGACAACTATTTAAGATCTTTCATAAGTTGTTCAATTAATTGAAACCTTCTATTAAAATTTTGTTTTAAACTTGTTGGTGGGTAACTTTTACGCACATGTATATTTGTTTTAAATGTAAAGGTTAAAGTAAATTAGAGAGAAATGTGAGAATAAAAAACACAATGACGGGTTTTCATTGAATTTAAGCGTTTTTCACTTGCTCGTCTTCCTCTATTTTTCTTTACTTTGCTACTTTGGGAGATTTTTTTTTTTGGAGAATGATAATTTTATTTAGTGATTTCGAGCATATTTTAAAGGAAAATATTGGGATGCATCTCATATGCAGTTATTTTTGTCTCATCCATTTAACTGTCCAATCACAAGTTGTCACATGAAAATAAAGTTTTGAAAATATATTTTTGGGAAATCACGTTTTTTGTCCTCGAATTTTGAAGAATATGTGCATATGGTCCCTGAGTTTTCAAAATATATTTTTTTAGTATTTAAGTTTTTTAGATTGGTTTATTTGGTCCCTAAGTATTCAAATTATACATTTTTAGCTCATAAGTTTTTAAAAACATATTTTAATGTTCATGCATCAATTTATTATTATTATTATTTTAAATTAAAAAAATATATTTTTGTAAGATTACCTCTTCTCTCTAAAATTAGTTTTTAAACATATTTTTGTAATTCAGAATTTCATATAATTATATAAACTGAAAATAAAAAATAGTACATAGACCTTTTAAATTTATTCTTAAAAATATAAAGACTAAAAAAAGTACTTTTTGAAGACTTGGGGACTAAAAATGTATGTTTTGAAAACTTAGGAACGAAACGTACCTATTCTTCAAAATTTGGGAACTAAAATGATAATTTTTTTCCTATAATTTTAAATCTTTTTTTTTTTCCTTTGTATAGTAGGGATTGCATGGAGATAGACTCTACCCAAATATTTAAATTGAATTGAGTGAAAATGCTACAAATCACCAACAAATGTCTAATTGTATTCACTTATGAATGCTCAATATTTAAATTGATTCCCTCACCTAACATATTGTAAAATAAATGATACAATTATTAGTTTGAAGTTTTAATTAATAAAAATCACAAAAGTGTTATGTGGTAATTGAACTTTTTTCCTTTTAAGTATATTCACTCAATTGAAGAAAAAAAAACACTAAGTTGATGTATTATTATATTATTGTCTTATTAACAAATTTAAACAAAACGTCAAACGAATATAGCTCAATTAATATATGAGTGTATTAATAATCACAAGACCTGTAATTCAAATCCTCCCTTAAACAAAGAAAATTAAACATGAATGGGTCAATCGAAATAAATATTAAATGATGATACCAAATTTTGTCAATGGATAAATTATGTTTCATTCATAAAAAATATCTTAAAAAACATGGGTACTTGTTTTAAATAAAAAAATTATTTAAAATATTTTTAAATATAGAAAAATGTCACTGTCTAATAGTAATATTTATAACATATAGATAGTGATACTTTATTATATTTATAAATAAATTAACTTATTTTACCATATTTGAAAATACCCATTGACATAATTAGATGGATACAAAATGTTAAAAGGATTATAAACGAAATTTTGAATTATCATACAAAGAAAAAGGAAACCTACGACTTCAAAATGTAAAGCCAAAAAAGAACAAATCATCAGTCAAACATACAAACATACGTAATAATACGACATCGTTCGTATGAGAGACCCAATCCGACTGAGAAATCGTTCGCTTGAACCGTAAACAATTGATGATATTAAACGTATAAATGGGGAACGAGTCACGAGCCACGAGTCGAGAGTCAGCTAGTGAGCCGAGTCAATTCAGCCTGCCAGTCAAAAGTTCTTCATATCTGAATCTTCAATTCATCTGCTCTATAAAATCAGCCAACATTTGGTATCCTCCCACTTCAATTCAATACCAAAAATTACAAAAAAAAAAAAAAAGCTCAAAAATTGTTCCAACAATGGCTTCCTTACAAGCTTCATCTCTCCTCTTAGCTTCCTCTTCTTCAAGAACAAGAAGAATTTCCCAAGCCGCAATTCACGTCCCAAAGCTTCCTAATCTCCGAATCTCAGCTTCCAGACTATCAAAAACTTCCACCGCCTCCGTTAAAATGATTGAAGAACTCTGTTTAAACCAACCCATTATTAATGTGATTCCCTCAGAATCCCCTTTCAAATCACAGCTTCAAGCCATCTTAGACGCCGTAGCCGACCGTGTCGAAATGCACAACAACATCCGCCAACAGCGAGACAATTGGAATTCACTTTTCCTTAATTCCATCAACATGATCACTCTCACCGCTTCCGCCCTCTCCGCTGCTGCACCCGCCGTCGGTGCCCTCGGAGCTCCTCTTTTGGCTCTGAAATTGTCATCGGCTCTGCTTTTCTCTGCTGCAACAGGGATGTTGGTGATGGTGAACAAAATTCAACCCTCTCAACTGGCTGAGGAGCAGCGAAATGCGGCTAGATTATTCAAGCTACTCCAATCCCAAATTCAAAGCTTGATTATGACTGGAGCTCCCACTCAAATGGACGTCGATTCCGCCATGGAAAAAGTGTTGGCGCTCGATAAAGCATACCCACTTCCTTTACTTGGCGTAATGCTTGAAAAATTTCCCAAAACACTCGAGCCGGCTTCGTGGTGGCCCAATTCTTCTAACGATTATGAATCTCAGACGAAGGACGAAAAGGCCCATTTTGATGGAAAGCAACGTCGAGATTCCAATGGGTGGAGCGATGAACTTGAGGCCGAAATGAGAGAGGTCGTTGAAATCGTAAAGACAAAAGATGCTGAGGACTACGTCAGACTTGGGAATTTAGTTTTGAAGGTTAATAAAACATTGGCAATATCGGGCCCTGTTCTCACCGGCCTTGCGGCTTTGAGCTCTGCTTTTGTGGGTGATTGGTCATCGGCAGGGATGGTGGTGGCGGCGGCGGCCGGATCTTTGGCAGCCGCCGTGAATGCGTTAGAGCATGGTGGGCAAGTTGGAATGGTGTTTGAGATGTATAGAAACTCCGCCGGCTTCTTTGGGCTACTGGAAGAATCGATTAAAGGGACGCTTGAGGAGAAGGATTGGGAGAAGAGGGAAAATGGGCACGTGTTTGAAAGGAAAGTGGCTTTGAAATTGGGGAGAAGCTTATCTCAGCTCAGACAATTGGCTACCAAATCAGCTGCAGCAAGAGAAGAGGGGATTTCCATAGATGAATTTGCCAGCAAGCTTTTTTGATTTATTTTTTCTTTTGAAGTTCTGATTCTTTATTCTTTGAGACGTGAAATGTTAAGTCCAAACAACTATGTAAAAGAAAAGAAAAAAAAAAAAACAACACTAACAATATATATAACTATAATTTTGGTTTGAGATGCTTCTATTGATACTCCTATTTCTATACTTTCCTCTCTCATTCACTCATTAACAAAAAATCTTAAAATATTTCAAAAAATAAATAAAAATAACTTACCATGAACAAATTATGATAAGAAAATTTAGTGGAATGCACAAAAAAAATAGATACTTCTCGAGATGCACTTAAGTATTTTTTTTTTCTTTTTTTAAGTAATGTCTTTGATGCATATTGGATTGCACCGATTCTCATGTTGTTCACACCAATCACATATCATAAAAAAAAAATCAAAAAATTTAAAAAAAGAGGGGAAAAAAAAGGAATTTTACAATTATAATGACAAATTGGGATTAAACAACTAAAATGTAGAGCATAAACATCTGCAACTAGCGAAGTTTTTTTTTTTTTTGGTTAATTTGATGGATCTTTGACCTTTGATATGGCTTGTTATAATTTTTATGCATTTTAAATTGGAAAAAATTTGGTGCAGCCTATAGTTTGACCAGCCTCCATGTATTGTGCCATGTGGCACAAAATTTGTTTATTTAGAAAAAGAAAGGAAAGTACGGGGATAGGTTATACCTAATCATTCTTCATTTAAATTTAAATCGATCACGTTTTAGGTTATGAAAAAAGATTAAAAACATTGTTTAATCGTTCTTCTTCTTTCAATAATGTGAATGAATTAATTTTTACTATGTAAGACTATGTATGAAGAATTATTTGGGTAAATGAAATAAAAAGAAAAAAAAAATCTTATCTAATTGAGATTGGAGAGAATTTATAATTTGAATAATCTTTTTCAATGAATTCTATATTCATCGTCTATATTACTAAAAATTATTTAATAAAATACATGAATTAGCTAAACTGACATCAAAACGATAGGAAAATGACGTTGGACACCATGTATATTTATGCTTATATCACTCAAATATATGATATACATTGGGTGCACATTAAAATTAGGACATGACTACAATTTATTAATGGTATATAACACAACGAATTACACCACACTCTATATTAAGATTTATGTGAAATAAACATACGGTTAGATAAACAAAAATTTATAGAACCAAAAGTGCAATATATTATTTGTACCGCAATATTTGATTTTTGACAAATAATCGTAATCAATGTTAAATATATTAATGTGATTTGTTTTGTATACAAAATATATCACAAAATATATTTATACATATAATAGTGAAATTTTCAAATGTCAATAATGAAAAGAGAGAGGTCAATACATAATTTTAGGAGAGAAGTATGAGTGCGAACACTGATACAAAATCATGTGAATTGAAAAACTCTTCCATTGTTATTTTTTTTAATATGTTTCCGTATGATGGTTGTTTCATGTTCATCATTGTAATTCAATAAAGGTTAAAATTTCTACCTATTAAATTGAAATTAAAAAAATGAGTTGAGTTGAAAAAAATAATAATAAATATGAAAATGACAAGTGTCAGACGAACAATGCAGTGGATGAGACGATTACGGATACAGAGACACTAACTCCACTGTAATTCTCCCAAGCTGCATCTGTTTGAAACTCAACCCATCTAGCGCGTAACTTGTAAACTTATTTCTTCAAACAATCAATTGAAGATGAGAAACATCAAAATTTGGTTCGAGAGGAAAGATAGGAGATTATATGGTTCCATCATCGAATGGCTGTAAAGTGCCTAGAAGGTCTGTTCTTCTCGGCACTTACCATTTTCACATTTTTTTTAAAAAAAAAATTTGGTCAACTCACCTCATTTTTTATTTCAATTTAATAGGCAGGGATCATCCCTAAACTTTATTCAAATTATAGGAACCAATATTTGACGTTGAGGAAATTTGGGACAAGGAATTGGTTATTAGTTGGGGTTATAATAGTATGTGTTTGGAGTGTAGATTATTTTAGTTTGGGTTATAATAGTAAATACTGTAACAAAAAATTTAAAAATAAAAATTATAGCAAATAGTAAATACTATAGCAAATGGAGGTTATGAAATAGTGTGTATTGTAGCTAATTGGGAGTTTTGAATTAGTATTTACGGTAGCAAGATGTGATTTTTATAATTTTATAATAGTCTTTGTCCCAAATGCCTCTTTAAAAGTAAGGAAATCAAAATTAAAGAACCATCATCATCAAAGTACAAAGACCAAAATGATATTTTAATTTTTTTCAATGGAAGAAAATGTATGATATTCATAAACAACCAAATACTATTATTTTTTAAAAGTAAGGAGATCAAAATTGTCACGCTTGCTCTGTGAAACATGAGTAAAACATAAACAACCAAATACTCTAAGAAATTTCAACGAGGGTTTGTAACCATACCAAGCCTCAAATAGTGTTTGTTCCTTCACTGCCTTTGTCAGAATCTTGTTTTAAAGAAACACAACCGTATTTGCTGCCTCTGCCCAAAACTTCTTTGGCAGATTTTTCTCATGCAACATGCATCTTAACATCTTCAGGATGTATCTATTTCTTCTCTCACTAACTCCATTTTGTTAGGATGTGTAAGGGGTTGTAAGTTGATGTTCTATGCCTTAATTTTCACAAAACTTGTCAAATTCTGCTGAAATGTACTCCTTCCCATTGTCGGATCTTACAATTTGAATTTTGCCGCAACTTTCATTCTTAATTCTTGCTTTGAACTTCCAAAAAACTTGAGCTACTTCTAATTTAAACTTCAAGAAAAAAATCCAGTACATACGGGTGAAGTCATCAATAAAGGCAATATAATATAGACTACCTTTTAAAGAAGTGCGGTCCTACAACATCTGTGTGGATAAGTTGCTACTTGCAAGTGGCTCTCCAGGTTGACTTTGGGAATGGATTCCTGTTTAGTTTTCCAAACTGACATACTTTGCAACTTGAGATTGCATCACCAAGCTTGGGAACATCAAGTGCTAGCTCCTTTTCACTGTTGCGGAGGCCGTTCGTGGTGCTTGGAGGAGTCCGTTCCTGTTGCGGAAGAGTTCGTGACCGAGGGGATCGTTGAGGATGAGCGCGAAGTGTTCTTGTTGTGTTTGTGCGGTGTTGCGGTCGTGTAGATCGAGCGCTCATGGTTACTGTTGTTTGATCAAAGTTGCGCATTGGATCGTGGAGACGCTTCTGCCGATGTTCGTATAGAGTTTGATCTCTGTTCTTCTACATTTTTCATGCTGCAATTTTTCTGTATATTTGTGTAACCATTTGTTTTGAAGTCGACTGTAAATGTATTGTTGATTCATGATTGTAATTTAGAATAGTCTTGCTTCCGCTGCTCATGGAAATCATCGTTTCCGATTTCCTTCACTTTTAGTAACAATAATTCCCGATTATGTAGGTTTCCACTTCTCTTGCAAGAATCTACTTAGGCTCTGCTTCATAATGTTGGGGTTGATGCTCTAAATCTCGTAGGGTCTTATAGTTTGTAAATGTTTTTGAACGAACTCATTGTTTATTTAATATATGATATTTTATTCCATATTTTAGTTGCATTAACCACAAACCAATAAACTAACATTCAAGGTTATCTTGTAGCTTAAACATGTATGTAGAGACATACGGGTGGATCATGTTTAAGTAATAACCTAAATGGTCTGTAGTAGATGGATAAGGTTGGGTACCTTTCCTTGTGACACTACGAATATGGCCTGCTTTGTAGATGTTACAATTATTGTAAAGTGCTACAAATGATCTGATCCTGACCATTCATGTATAGACATGTGAATGGGGATATTCTAAACAAAGGGGTTTGTATAATACCGAACCACGAAATGTTTAGTCTCATTATATAACGTTGTTCATAATAGAGACTTACATTTCACCAGGATGATCATAGGTAACATGACTTGAATCCTGAGTGAGTTGTGAACTCCTGCCTATGAAAACGATCCTTTGATTTATATATTAAAATTAACTTATTTGAATTAGGGAGGCTCCCTCCTCGCTTTTTCCTCTCTACGTGGTTGGTTGGTAATATTTGACTTTTTAAATGAGAGAGACTCCTTTTTCACTGAGATAGACAGAAACGTTTGAGAAAGAGTTGTTCTTAGAGATCAATCACAATTCCTCATTCTTTTTTCTACTCTCAATTCCTTCCTTCATTCCAAAATAGCCAGAGTCCACCACTCCTGGGTTATCTACCTGAGAATACCAAGGTCACCATCGTGGTTATACCCGTTTCTAGTTCAAGGGATTCTTGAAGATCTGTCTTTAGAGGTAAGGGTTTCTAAAACCTTTTATTTTTAAGCATGTTGTAATTTATGTAAATGCATAATTTGTTCTTTCTTTTCTATAAAAATTTCATTCTATGAAAGATAGGAATTGGGACGATCCCACTTCCGCTCAAGGTTCTCTTTAATGAGATCCTTCATATAACTCATGTTCATCCAAATATAAGAGCCCGAATTCCACCACGTGAAATTGATCCAACACCTACCTCCTTGCCATAGGGACACAGGGAACACCCTAAGCTGTAGAGGACGACACTCAACGACATACCATATAATACCACTTGCTCTAATATTCCCAATGGCTCAATAAAACTGTAGGCTTAGCTCCCTTTCTTTCCGAACCTAAAACATCCCTCATAAGTACTACCTTTAAGAACACTTAAGTTACTTACTCCGAACTCCAAGTCTCTGTGTCTAGTACATGCGTAACTTTCATGTTTGCTCCGTGTTGTCTGCATTCTGGTCTTTTTTTCTAGATAACCCCATTAGTAGTTTGCACCAATTTAAGTCTCAACATTTTTTGTTCATCAACTTCATCTAATAAATGGGAGAGCTAATGTAGCTTGATAACCACATGCAAACTCCATAGTATGTAAGTTAAAATCCTAAATCTCCATGAAAAACCAACCTGCGAATGCAAAACATAACCTCTGAAGTTTGGTTCAAACGTTCGATCCAACCATCAACATCTGGGTAAAAAGTTGTACTGAATTCTAACCGATGTATAACTCTTTCTCGTGAAGTGGTAACGCCTTCTATTTATAACTATAAAACTTAGGATGCTGAAAATCAACAGTACTTTAACACAATCATTCTAAGAAACGTCATTAGCTGAAGAGATTTTATTTACTAAAAACATGTATTTGAACTAGTTGTGCTAGCATAGAGAAATTCTCATACATGCGGCAAAGCAACTGCTCGTATACATCATAATCCCAATATACATAACAGAGCAATTCTGGTCAATTGGAAATTTCTTCTAATTTAAGGTGTCAATTGTGATTCCCCATTTAGTAACTACATGCCTAAGAAACAAATTTGTCCAATTAAGTCTCATAATCATTAAAACTTGACACAAAGCTTTCTACTGTCAATAGTTGAAAAACTTAGTCGAGACAACCCTCATGCTACTATTTAGTCCTAAAAAAACCGCATATCATTGTTTAGAACCTACTCCAAACGAGCCTAAAAACCTATTTCATAATAAGGTTCTTAAAGTCCTTGGATACTATAGAGCATGAGTCCATCTAAAACACATTACCATAATGCCAAAATAATAGTATCAAATCTTGAAGATAGTTTCTAAGATTGAAATCTTCCTAATTCATAAATCTATCTCAAGAATATCTATCTCCATAAAGTCGATCAACTTGTCATCCATGCTAGAAGAAATATATCATATGTGGTGCTCCATGTCTAGAATTTGGAATCCGAATTTGACAACTAATGGCCCAATATTCCCCTACGATCTAGCTACACTACCATACTCGACTTTTAAAAGTCGATACATAAATGTATGGATTTCATTTCCCTTCTTGACAAACAAAAACCGATGTGCTTGAAGACAAAACAACAGTGCATAAAATGAACTTCACTAAATAGTTTATGTTTCTGTGACCTAGGTTACTTCATCCCATCTATAACCACTTCTTGCTATCAACTTGGGCCACATTCTCGAGTTCATCTCTTGTGCCACTAATCATCCAGAGAGATCCACCTACTTTATTTAAATGTTAACACCACTCCTTGTATGCTTCACCCTAGGTAACTTCCACTCTTCACTTAAATTGATTGCACACTAGTTTCTAGTCAGAGCTTGCGCCCAAATTCACAATCACTTAATCCTTGATAACGCCTTCAACGATTTATCTTTCCACTACTAAAGCGTCAACCTTCCATTTTAATAGTTCCTAGCAATCATTGCTACTAACCACTCTCTTTTAGATTATCCCTTCTTAACCCTTTGTTTTGGACAAGATTTCCATGTTAAAATTGAGCTTCACAACCAACAGCTTAAGCAATTTCTTCCACTAACACATAATAAGGCCCAAAGTCCCAAGTAGTAATTAGATTACTTATACTAATTCTAAAGGCTCGCAAACACTAAATTCCTATTTTAGAAGGTCAAACCAAACTTATGTACTTATAATCTCAAAACATTAATTCCCCTTATCTTCTAAAAATAATAAAATATTTCCTATGTACTTTTATTTTCCCTACACTTATCTTTGTTAAGACTAATATATTCAAGGGGCTTTTCCTTTTTCCATGTGTGACAATAATCCATACTAAGTGTAACTCTACTAAACTTCTTACAGATCTTACCTTTCCCACTCGAAGTTTCCATCTTGTGTAGAATTCACCTTTACCACTTATTTTTGCTTTAAACTCCAAAAGTCTTCCTCTCGGTCCAATTGATCAATTCCAAACCTTCTCACCCTAACAATGACATGAGTAGGACCCACAATAATATGATGTTCTCAATTAAAAAGCCACAATATTTTTTTCCTCTTCAAGTCATGGGTACTTTGTTTAGTCCATCCACCTCAACCTCACAAAAATGATTATAACATAACAAAAGCTTTACTCAAAGTTTCACTCAAAAGCCAATGACTTCAATAACTAGCAACCTAAAACTTGGGTCTCTTAAAATACATTTTTTTTTCTTATTTCCATGATAAAGACAGCTACCTTAATTTCAATGTAAGCACGTACTTCATTGTGACAAAGTTTCTTTTAGCACCACCACTTTCACTTTCTACTAAAACATACCACAATTTCTTTAATTGATTATCATTTAAACATGCAACTTTGTTTTCTTGCTTAAACAAGTACTTCCTTTTCTATTTTCACTACTGTAATGCCACATAGCTTTATCACAACTTAAGATATTTAAACTAAAATATATGTTCTTTTTTAAGATAAACTAGTGGCTAGTGACCTCATAATTTTTTTTCGCATAGAGTCATAACTGAACAATAATCTCATACTAGTTTCTTTCAAGTCATTAAACGATCAATTAGAACATAATTAGGGCATAAACTAAATAAATACTTTTATGCACAACTTTTCATTGAAACTTTCTTACTTGCCGATGACGAGAATCTGTTTATGAGTCACAAGAGACATTTTGGACTTACAATGTAAGTTAGTCTACAAAACCTAAAAACTTAGGCTTTGATACCAACTGTTATGACCCAACTTTTAGAATAGGAATCAGACTACTACTATATGTATGCATAAATCTCAAAACAACGTTTTCATAAAATTTAACTAAATTCAAAAGAATAAAATAATTTTTTATTATAAAACCTATAACTTTAATTTAAAATAAATCAATGAAAAATCGAATGAAATATTCAAAGAATTTAAACGTTTAATTACAAAGTTAAAACTTGAAAACAAAAGAAAAACATATGTGGAAGCATTGTCAAGTCCCAAGGCCCAATCACTGATTCCTCTTGTCATTCGTCATTTCCTCCTTTCCTTACTTAAAAAGAATATAGATAAAAGAGCGATTATAAAAATACCCAGTGAGTGACCCACTATTGGGTCCATTAGGTGTACAGGTTAGTATCCCTATCAAGACAAAAGTGTGCATCCCGACATAGGCATAGGCATAGTCATAAGGTGCGAACCCGAAGGCACGCTTTTATAAGAAGTGACTCCAAAGAGACACAATAACATAATCGTAGGTGGCGATCCCATAAGGACGCTGAAACATACCCAGAGGATGAAATAGTCTGATAGGAGTGCTAACAGCCACCATCAGTCTACATGCAACACACATCCTCCAAGTTCATATCAAGCCACAACATAATATAATAATCACAGTAACATAACTCATGAGTATCCGGAACAGTCTCCACAGTCATCCATCACTCAATCATGGCAGAACATTCTATCATAATAGAAACATGTTTTCAGTGTATTCACAATCTTAACATCAACTTGGGGTTCAAGGACGAGCTGATAGTAAATTATTTGCCCCATTTTAAGCACAAATAAAATATCCAAGTAAAGCAATCTCCAACAAAAGTCCCGATTTAAAATCTATAATAAAAAAATCCAAATTTAAGTTCAACTCATAGGGTTTAATTTCATTCACCAAATTAACCAAATAACTCCAAATAAATTTACCCGAAGAGATCCGAATTTCTTCCAAAATTAACACGGAGCTACCAACCAAGTGACATAGCGGCGGCCCCTAATAAAAGACAGCGACGACGATGACTCAGTGATGACGACGGTGGACTGACTGCTGCAATCATGAACACTAAAGATTCCCCTTTTCCTTCTTAAATCATCGTAAAATTGCCACATTTTTTCCCTTCACCGTAAAATAAATCCAACCTCCCAGTCTTCCAAGTTAAATTCATTTTTCATTAATTGAATTAAATCCACATCTTTTATCATATTTAATTTAAATTGAATTATCTCAAAATAAATCAATTTAATTTCTAAAATTCAAAGCACAATCTCAAATAATTTGATACAATTAAATAGAAATTACCTGAAAAAGGTTAAAAGTTACCACCAATTTTAAATTTCAAAGTTAAACTTACAACATTAGATTTTTATGTGTGTGTTTAAGTTCAATCCATCACTTATGTTAGTTGTAAATTGTAATATCTTGTAGAAAATACTTGTCCACATTCATAATTCTTAATATATCAATCCAAACAAATCTTAAACTTTAAATTAAAAGCTTGTAAAATTAATATACATATAAAATTAGTAATTATTTATTCTATGTTTCAGAAAATAATTATTATTTATTCTAAAATAGCCAGATTAAAAATATACATAAAAGAAAGGACAAAATAAAGCCCGGTGATAAAAATGAGACTAAATCTAAAACCTATATTTCTTTATTGAAAATGTTATAATATCACCGTATTTCCAATTTTCTCCTTTCTTTTTTTCTAGAAAAAAAATCTCAAAATGGTTCGAATTGATGGCTCCTAACTAATTAGGGGTACACTCGAAATTTGGCCTCACCTTACAAAACGTTCGAAATTTGGTCTTCTACCTATGTCAATTGCGTGTGAAAGTATCGTTTTAACCCCAGAACACTTGCAAGGCCAGACACAAACTAGGTTTTCTCGTTCTTTCCTCTTGTTCCCCTCGTTCTCTAATTCACGTTAGTCTCCTTCATTTTATCCCTTATTTTGAATTCTTCTTCTTGTTTTTTCCTCTTGCTTCTTCCACTCGCTTCTCGCTTCTTCCTCTCATTTTCTCCTCTAGCTTCTTCCTCGTCAATTTTGTAGTTTTTTTCCTTCATTTGAATTCTCAAGCTCATTTCTTCCTTTTGTTCCTTGGTTTCACTCTCGTTCTGATCACACCCAATTCACAATCTTAATTTGATAAGAAAAAATGTCGACATAAACAACAGAAATCATTGAAAAAGGAAGAAAATCTTGCCGAAAAACAAAAAAAAAAAGAGGGTGAGAAGGAAATCTCATCGAAAAATGAAGAAAATAATAGCGACATAAACATAAATCGTCGGAAAAGAAAAAAAAGAAGATTGCTGAAAAACAAATTAACGTTATAAATAGAAGAAATCATTGAAAAAGAAAAGAAAGAAAAAAAGAAGAAAGGCAATATATATATATATATATATATATATATATCTATAAAAGAGAAAGAAAGAAGAAAAAAGGGGGAAAAAATAAATTCACAAGGTGATAATATCAATGTGAGAAATCGATCAAGTTCAGAAATGGAGTAAATTAAAAAGTGAAACTAAATTTGGAGATGATCCTAAAAGAGCGATTGGTACCAAATTTTCCCTTCGAACTTGTGGGGCAAGCAGAGGAAAGAGAAGAAAGAAACATAAAACAAGAATTTGATTTGATGGGGGTGGGGAGTATTGGGCAACCATTCGAAAAATTGGTGGCTTGGGATTCATTTACGATCGGCTCTCAGATTCTTTGTCCACTAAATTACAGATTTTATGGATTGTAATTGCCCGCCTTTCTCAACTAAACTACTCCATATTCACTTCCCTCCATCTCCGCCCTCTGCATTTGATCTTCATCTGCATCTTCACCAGGTTCGTCTCTTCCATTTCTTTCTTAATTTGTTAGAATCAGCTTCTCGTATTCTTGATACACAAACCAAATGATTGCTTTCTTGCTGGCTAGGTCAATGAAGTGCCTCTTATATGGTAAATAAGAATAATAGTTAAGGATAATTTCGTTGTCAATTCAATTCCTTCGGTTTGGATATTCTAGTTCAAAGGTGATTGGTGAATGATACCGGAATCCATTTCTTAACTCCATTATTGGTGGTTTTAGTGTAGGGGGTTTGATTTGTGATGTTCTTTGTTTTTTCTAAAGGTTTAGTGTTCTGTCTTGCATCTGTTTGAAGGAAATTCTATGATGGTTCAGTCATGTTGACGGTACATTCTCCGGGAGCTAACAAGAAATTTCTGGCATGTCTAGACTCTATTCCGCTGCCTGAGGCATCTCATGCTAATTCCCTTATTTGTAGTACCTCAGTTTCTCTGTGCCCTCTAAAGAGTTCTTGCAACACCATTTTACACAATCCCTCATCTTTCAAGAGGTGTACTCAATTGAATACTCATTGTGTTTTGAACCGATTCGCTTTCAGAAGATGGCTAGTAAGTAGCTATTTGATTCCAGATTGAGTTTTGACATCTGTTTGAGATAGTCTCCCGCCTAAATGTATGGAATAAGTGAAATATATTTCTTTGAATATTTCAGTGCCGCTCAGATAGTTCCGCACCTCCTTCAGATGACGAGTTTCGCTCTTCGCGCAACATAGCTATCAGTTTGTTCAGACGATATCGGAACTTTGTTGATCGAGGAGGAGGTGACAACCTAAAGGTACATTCTGTAGTTGACTTGATCCTTCCTGTTTTCCTGTTGTCTTCCTAAACTAGCATGTCTGATAATTATCAGGATTTCATCAGTGCTGGAGTGAATGCATATGCACTTGGTTGTACTGATGAAGGATTAAGAAAAGAACTTATTGATATGAAGGAATCTGGTCTTGAAATTGAAGTAATGCAGAGTTTTGGTGGAAGCACTGGTTTGAAATCCAAAATTATCTCAAGGGAGGTATGTTGCAAATGCGCCCCCATCTGACATGGATTGTTAGACAATTTCCTGAACCTTGATTCTAGGGTGTGAATGAAACTTCATTTTGTACATTTGTCCTTATTCTTCTATGTGCAGATTGAAGAATGCATTCTATGGTTGAGCATTATATTCATTACCATCTTGTGTACACCACAACCAACTGTAGTTAGATGGTCATCAACACCTCCGGTGTCAGATGAAGTAAGGCTTCAGTGGAAAGGCTTTTGTGCTCTCATTGCCAATGCATATTATGTACGGGGCATGGCATGGTAAGGTGATTTTTATCATTCTCAGTTTGTGAACTGCTCATTCATAGTCGCATCTCGAGTTCAAGTTCAATTGTCGTCTCTTTCAGATGTTAAGAAATGAACTATTAAATCCATAACAGAGGATAACAATTTTAGGTTTGAGCTAAACTCTATTTGTTTTTCTTATGAAGGCTGCCTGTAAAGACTCTACAACTTGAGCAAGTGGCAGTGGTGGGACGAGCTGAGGAACCTTCAATAGTCGCTAGCCGAATGCGCATAGTGTTCAGTACGCTTGAGGTAAGTCAAACTGATAAAAGTTCCATTGATCATCTGCTACTAGTATATTACTGTTTTTCTTCTGCTTTGAGATACACTTTGTTTGTTATACAAGTTTTTATGCAGATGTAGCATTGAAGTAACATCTTCATTGTAATAAGTGCAGGTAGTTAGTCCACAATGGCCTAAAGCATGATGCTACTTAACCAGAGATCCTTCTGCCAGAAAACTTGCCTAGCTACCGCACCCCGATTAAACTTGTAGATTGTGGATAAGTTGAACTCAACATTCTCTCTGGCTCAATTTATAGTAAATTTGTGTACTATTCTTTAAGCAGTTCTCTTTCCTTTCAAATGATATTTCTTGTTAAAGTTCAGAGATTTGTTTTATTCATATCCTATCGGCTACAGATGAAATTTCTCTGTTTCCAATTGACAACATTCAATCAATTAACCATTCTATATAAAAGGTCAAAATTGATTTGATAAATATACAAGAAAAAGTTTATAAAAAATCACAAATCTGAGGAAGTAACGAGGGCTGTAGCATCTTTTAATGTTTTCCTTGCACGCCAACGAATTGCAGCTGCGGTTTCTGATGATCCTATCTGTAAAATCAGCAGGAAGAATGAACTCATGAATAGATTGGAGGATAAGTGGAGAACACGTTCATGTAAAATGCAGCAAAAACAGCAATGGTGCAATTAGTTTGTTCTGCCATTAGCACGTAATTAACGATACGGACATGATGGTTGAAATAATACATACAGGACGGTCACAACGAACCAATGGTAAGAGACCCCCGATAACCATGACCAATGGGGGAGGACTAAAAAGAAAAAAAAACAATTAAGTGGCATGCACATTTCCAGATTACATAGAAAATGCAGGGTTACCTTAGATTCCATTGTGTAGTACTCTTGCCATAAGCTAACATCATCATGGCCATAAGTTGTAAGTGCAGATTCAAATAGCTTTCGAGCATTTGCAAGACCATCTTTATCCCCTATAGATGCAAGGTTCGATTCCAGCTGAATACACGTTTGATACATAGCAAGCCCTGGATGGGGTAATCCAAGAAATCTGTTGAAACAAGGGAAAACATGGTTTTAGAAACTGAACAAGGCAACTTTGTAAAGCAGATATTCTTATAAAAGAAAATCGAGAAGAATACCATTTTGGTCCGCTAAAACTAGGTTCAAACTACTAATAGCAACTAACTCTAAGGGTTATTGGAAGTACAAAGACTTGAAGACCCCGTTGAATAACCATTTGACTTTTTGTTTTTGTGTTTTTGAAAATTAAGCCTATAGGCACTACTTCCATCTCCAAATTTCTTCTCAGTTATCTAGTTTTTACCTATGATTTAAAAAACCAAGCCAAATTTTAAAAACTAAAAAGTAACTTCTAAAAACTTGTTTTTGTTTTTGGAATTTGACTAAGAATTCAACCATGGTACTTAAGAAAGATGCAAATCATTGTAAAAAATGGAGAGGAAATAGGCTTAATTTTTAAAAACCAAAAACCAAAAACCAAAAATGAAATGATTATCTAACGGAACCTAAATGTTTAAAATTATATGGACTTGTAGAAGTTGACTCAAAATGAGATACCAAAATAATTTTAACCAAGAATTGTCGGGTGTTGGAATGACATACTTCTTATACACTTCTCTTGTACGCTGAATTCCATCTTTTTGTAGAACAAAATCAACAATGGCTGAGGAGAGTGAAAATCCATCCTCATTTCCACCAGATTTAGCCAATGCCAAGAGAGAAATTTCCACCAATTTGTCAAAATAATAGCTCTGATTGGCAAAAAACTTGAGGACCTGCAGTGGGTTAACCAGAATAATATGGGCTCAGGTTTTTACTTCTAATAACCACCAACATCTCAATATCTCGAACATTTTAAATATATTAAACAAGTAAGCTCGACGGAGCAATGCCGTGAAAGCATTTTAATGGCAAAGACCACATATCTTGAACCAATAAAATCAGCTTAATTCTAAGATCGATAATGTTTTTCAGAAAACTGAATATATCAGGGCTTGGAGTTTGGTTAAGGTGCAGTAAATATACCGTTAGCCACAGGCTCCCAGATTCTGAAACTGAAAAATTCTTCAGAACCTCTTTTGTCAGTTCAAAAATGTACTTCAGATCATCTTTACTTGGAGAAGGAGAATCCTTCGAAATGCATTTTATTTCTGTGGAAACTCTCAATACCCATAACTTCACAGAATTAGAAAATTCTCCACTGCAAAGTCTTTCAGCAAGCTTCCGTGCTTCATCTAATCTCCCAAGTTCCAGATAAAACAGAACATATTGGCATGCTAAATCGTCTGTAATATGTCCTAAAGTTAGAGCCTTTTCATACACCATCAAGAGTCGTGAAGTAATGTTCTCAGTATGAGTAGATAGCCCAGACGTTTCTTCTCCCTTAACAGGGGTAATGAGACCCATCAAAAACTTCACATACAAACTAAAAATTGTAGATGAAGGCACACACTCCAGGCCTTCCTCGTAGACCTGTTGTTGATTAGCATGGAAAAAGCAAACCTTAGACACTAATAGAGAAAAAGCAAAACCATAGATACTCATAAAGAAAAAGCAGGCACATAAGTTGTATACATAATTTTTATTTAGTCGTGTTTTAAGTCAACAAAGATCGTTCGTGCTTTTCTAAAGCTAATAATTTTCCAATTAATGAAATATATGCGTCCTTAAACTACCATTTTATCATCAATGAAGAAAATGATAGACATAACTCATAAGATAACTATGCAGATTTGATATGATTGTGATTTCCATCATGCATAAAATTCACACCTGGACAGCCTTTTCAATCCGAGAAATTTCCTTTATAGCACTCATTCCCTGTAAATTTTCAGGATTATACTGAAGTCTAGCCAGCCAATCCCAATATTGTGGTTCTGTACCGAAGTCTCTTTTTATATCCTGTAAGATTTTTGACTGCATTTCTTCCGAATGAGCTAAATCCATTGCTTCCAATATTTCTAAGACACGCTTTCTCAGACTAAAACTAGAAGGTAGAGCTTCAATTGCTCCATTGTAGATAGTTTCTAAAATGTTTGAACCCTGCTCTCGAAACAAATCTAATTTGTTCTTTGACTCCGTTTCAACAACTGATCCATCATTATCTTCCCTTGCTTCACCCATTGGCATAAACAAATCTTTATGTTCTTCTCTCCACTGTTTCTCCTCAGCAGCCATATTTTCACGGACCAGACTTCCCTCGTCCTCCCCAAGGGCAACCTTTCGAGCCTTCAACTTATTAAGATAAGTAAGTTCCATCCGTAAATATTCTACCCAAAGATCCTCTGAAGTTGGGCAAACTCTCAAACCACTTAACATGAGAGAACGTGCTGCATCCACATTGGTATTATGATCAAACTCCCAAGCAGCAGCATATATCCAGACCCCTGGAACTTTTGGGTGGAATCTAATCAGCTGAGCCAGAACCTGCAAAAGTTGAAAGAAAAACGATTAATATCGACACAAATAACCTCAAGTATCAAAAGACTGACTTCAACTACCTTCATATTATCTCAGTTCTACAACAATAGGCCCAGAGATCAAAATGTACATTAATTACTCCTCTTCTATATCTAAATACCAACAGAAACTATATTTAATCCGAAAGTGGAATACAATGTATTACCTTCTTCATTCTCCCGTTCTTTCGTGCTCTACAAAACTCGAGATAGCGAAACCAAAGGTCAATATCACCCTTATACCTCGTAACCGCAAGCCGATAAATGTACAAGATCCTTTTCACACCTGCGAAGTCGGAGATAGATTTTCTCATCTTTTTATTTCCCTGCTTCTTAAGTTCACGAGCCACTGCCTTCTTCCTTAGATGACGAAGCGATTCCAAATGGATCTCATAATCGATATAGGCCAAATAGTCCTGCTTAAGTGGACATGGGCGCTTCAGACGGTACTCAAACTTGCGCCGCTGCTTTACAATCTCAGCAATCTCTCGCCGGGAGAAAAGGCCACGTTGCTCGAGGTCATCGAGCTCGTCGACCATGCTCTCGAGGCGGAACTGCACAACGTCCGCCATGGTCTCGTTGGGTAAGAAGGGACTCGGCGGGAATGGAGTTGAACGACGGAGGAGGGCTTTGCTCTCGGAAACGGCTTCTAGGGCGGCGACACAGAAAGGTTATGAAGAAGACGAAGAGAACGTCGAATGGTTATTGGTTATGGGCTGGGTCGTTTAAACTACTTACAACAATGTTAAAGCCCAATCCTTTGCGTTTCTCGAAATTTGTGATATATCACTTAGACGTTCAAATGACCCAACAATTCAAATAATCTAGATTGAATTAGTTATATTTTTAGGTTGGGTTAGACTTGTTCTACTTTTGTTCGGTTTGGTTAGGTCATAATATATATATATATATATATATATATATATATATATATATATATATATATATATATATATGTCAAGTTTGACAACTTTGGAATAATTCAATTTTTAATATTTTTATTTTAGAACGGTTATAATGTTTGTCTTTGATTAAAATTTGTAATAAATTTCATAGATATTTGATATTTAATATTTGAATTTTATGAGATTTTTTAGTTATTAGTAATGTGTTGTAGATAAATTTAAATTTTTTAGTTAAAAAGAAAAAATATAAGTTATAGCCCAACAACTCACCCCAATCTAATCCAAATTGGATTGGGTTAAAGAATTTATTCAAGTCTTTTGAGTCATCGACCCAACCAACCCGAATTTTTCGGGTTGGTTCAAAAAAACCTTTAATCCAACCCATGTACATCCCTACAATAAATATACAGAGTAATGGCAATGGACATCATTTTTAGAGTTAATAATTAAATATACATTAGCAAAATGTAAAAAATGGAAAAATAAAAAATGTATACTGATGATAGACTCTATGCTAAACGACTTCTACTCGTGATGGATTCTATTGCTGATAAACGCCTATCACCAATAGATCCCAAGAGCTGGAACTAAATTTTGCTATATCTACAATTTTTTTATTATGTTACATCTATTAATACTTTGGGACTGATTGTTAAATTTGTAACTATCAATATTTTTGGAAATATAGTACTTTTTGAAATTTTAATCAACTTTAATTATGATAATCATGGTATCTTCAGTTTTTATTTTTTCTTTTTTAATACAAAAGGAGCATAAAAATTTGAAGTATAGTCTTTTTTGTTACTAACACATTTTAAATGATAGTAGTTAACCTATGCTCACTTGAATGGAAAATTGTCCAAAATAACCCCTTTAAGTTTTCACATTATCAAAATAGCACACTTTTGGTAAAGTCGTTTAAAAGGTTTTTCTTGGGCTTTCTCAAGGGAGATTGGGCCCGAGATTATGTTTTGAACGTTAGGAATTCAAATGATGCAATTTTTTGAAATGATGAAAATCTCCCTGATTGAAAAAATCCTCCATCTTTATGGAAACTATTTATGTCTTCACTTTGCCCAAGTTCTCGCTTCACTCACTTTCAAATTTAGCTCATTTCCACTATTATTTGCATCCTCAACATGGTTATCTGCATACTTAAGCCTCGTTTTATAGGGGTATTCCACTATTTCTTTCGTTTAGTTAGATACTTTAGTTTTAATTTAATGTTTGTTAGGGTTTTGAAAAAGTTGTCTAAAATATCTGAGAAATTTGGTTTATATATTTGCGTTTTTTTTTCTCCATATTTTGGGTTTTTTTTTTATGTATGTTGGCTTAATTCGATGATTTTCGGGAGACTTCATTCTATGACACTTGAAATCCAGTTGAATTTTGCCTGAGATTGGATGAAGTTTCCTCGAGATTCATTGAATTTGTCTCGAGATTTTTCTGACTATTGAGTTTTCAGCGCCATTATGTATAAGATCTTGGGGTAAATGTGTCTCGTGAATGCCTCGAGATTTTATACAGAATGGATCTAAAACCCTAATCTCGTGGCACGTCGGTGTAAATGTCTCGAGTTCTTCATGAATAAAACACGATCTCGATCAAGTTTGGCTCGAGATTTAAGTCAATTTCCATAGATAATGCTTCTGTCTTTTTGTTGTCTTGTCTAATTGATTGTCCAAAATACTTTTGTTTTGTAGTTCGTGTTATAGATGACATTGATATCTAAAATCCGAAGTTCTAACTAATTTCCTGCAAATTTGACTTGTCATTCTCATCTGGCAAAAATAATTTTAAATACTAAGAAAAAGTTATCACCTAGGCTAATTGTTTTCAGGCATTTTTTGGATGTTAAGTTAATTTTTAATGGTCCTATGTGCCACTAGATTTTGATGAGGAAGGTACAGAAAGATAGAGAAAATGTAATTAGCTTTAAGTTACTTAGGAAAAAGGTCTCTTTTGATGTGACGAGTTTGATATAGTAAAGTGGGCCTAACCATGTAGTTAAGTTTGAATAGGATAAAACTCAGTGGGTTAGGTAGTTATACTTGGGCGATAGGACTAACATGAATGAGACTGAACTAGACAGTGATTTTCTGGTCCTTGAGTTCCATAGTGATAGGAATGCAGTAAAGATGGTCATATTATATTTCATTGAGTTAGCGATGATAACAAAGGAAATGAGGCAACACATGGATTAGACCATGTTGGAAATTATAGATGAGTTAGACAATTTGTGTAGCTATGATTGAGGAAACATGATTTTTTTCATTGAGTAGCTTACAGGTTGCACTTAATAGGAAAGTATCAATGTACAAGAAGAAGCCTGCAAATAGTAAATCCCCAGAGTCATACAGCTTGTACAGATTTTCGTTTGCTTTCCAGGTTTGTTAATTTTGTTTCATCATAATTGTTATTGGTTCTTTGACTTTATCATGTACTGATGTTTACTTGTTTATTTTTTAAATTAGTAGGTTTGGGCGTACGAGATAGTTTCCTCCCTAAGCAGACGAGTGGTGAATAGGGTTTTCGCTTATGCAATACCGCACATCATGCGATGGAGTTACACGTACTCACTTGCATTGAAGGTGATTCATATTGGGGTTGGTGCCTAAAATCTCGTGAGTTTCTTAGGTTGTAAATTCTTTGTATACAAATTTATTTATTTAATAAAATAAGATGTTATTTTATTCGACGTTTAATTTGAAGTAACACGATCCAATAAACTAAAATCCAAGGTTATTTTATGTAACTTAAACATGTATATGGTTGACATACAAGTGGATCATGTTTAAGTAATAACCTAATGAAGGAACTCTTGTACAAGAGTACCTATGAGTGGAAGCGGATCTTTCAAATTCATTGTAACAGAATTTAACAATATACATTCGAACAAACAGATATGTATTGATAACACTAAATTACTGGCATACTTAAAGGATAAAAAATAAGAGACTGAGAGAACATACCAATTGAAGACTTTCTTCACAAAACTCGCTCTCTCCGTGAATGAACTCCTCTCGCTCTTCCAGCAAGTAATCATCCAGCAACACCTCGGTCGTCTACACGAACAGCTTCGCACGAATAGTAGGCAATGTGAACGACACCACCACTCGGAGCCCTCAATATTCTCAGAGTGAGAATCCAAAGGGTGGGCTTTGATGGAATTGGTAGAGGGGAGGAGGAAAGGCTATCGTGTACTACAATCAAGCAAGTGGAAGAAAGGAAATACTATTATATAGTCGGGTGCTTGATCATTTAGAACACGGTACACGATCGTGTAGTAAAAGCTAAGAAATCGTCTATACGATCGTTTAGTTTAGCTCAAGCGCTAAGTGATCGTTTAGTGAAAGATAAAGGATCGTTTAGGAAAGTACGGGCGATCGTTTAGGAAAGCGCAGGTGCGGGTGTGCGATCATTTTGTAAGTGGGCGCTGTCGTATAGACTCTCAAACACTAAGCGATCAAATGCTAACACACCGTGAACGATTATGCGTCTCTTGTGCAAAAATGAAAACAATTTTCATTTATTCTTCAGTTACTAGAACTGAATTGAACTTCCCACTAATGCACGAATTCGGAGAAAACGTCGGCCAATTATCTCATACCATCCAATTAATAAAATAATAAATTTAATTATATTATATTCATAACCTATAGTTTGATATCATATATCAACTATAGTGTTTTCTCCTCTACATGATATAAATTATATTTATATCTAATTTCTTCCAAAATAATGTATCTCATACATTTAGTCAATCATATCATATATAATTAACCAGTTCAATTATATCATATATAATCGAATTCCCTCTTGTCAATTTGAACTTTTCAAACTGACCCAAAAACTGATTCTCAACTTGTATCCAAACTACCAATAGGACCTTATGAACGTATGGCTCGAAACTCTAACGATACGTGAATAGCTGACTAAACTCTTTAGCCACGAGAACCACCATCCGTTAACTGCCAGACATTCCACTAAAGACCGACAGTTGAACTCTTCTTACCATAGATATATTTTTGTATCCATCAGATATAACCAATTGTGAGTATGATAACCCTTCATAGATGCTCGTAAGTACAGTTGGGCCAATTTACCATTTTGCCCTTGTAGTTACATCTCACTCTTTAAGTACCATTGATCCCTCTAATGAACAATATAACATAGTCCAACGATGGGTGAACACCTCTCGGGTCATGAGAAGGTGTGTGGCGCCACATCGTTCAAGCCCTGGAATCAGCCCTTAAGGAAGTTATCTATCCACTTACCCCTGCTTTGGGGAAGGAATGAATTCCATCTTGTGTAGCTGAGTTCCCAGCTCTCAAACCAGACGAATCCTCATAGTGGTAAGTTTGAATCGGCGGCCTGGCCACCCGCACCCATGAAAATCAAAGGACCGCCCTCAATGGCAGGAGTTCCCAACTCACTCAGGATTGAGGTCATGTTACCTATGGTCATCCTAGTGAAGTGAAGTCTCTGTCATGAACGGTGTTATATAATGAGACGTTAACACTTCGTGGTCAAGTCTTATACAAACTCTTTGTATAGGATGCCCCCACTCGCATATCCCCTACACGAAGGATCAGGATCAGACCATCTGCAATAAGTCACAACACTTGTAACTATTCCCCAAAGCAGGCCACATCCAAAGCATTACTAGGATAAGGTTTCCCTTCTATATCCATATACTACATATCATTTTGGTTATTATTTAAGACATGATCCACTTGTATGTCACCACATACATGCTTAAGTTACATAAAGACAACCAGGGATTTGAGTTATTGGTTTGTGGTAAAGTAAATAAAACATCCAAAGGAGCAAAATCAAGAAATGAAGTAAATATCATATATTATACATCACAAGCGTTCGTACAAACTGTTTGCAAACTACAGGATACGAGACTTTAGAGCATCAACCCCAACACCTAAATGGTCTATACTATATGGATAAGATTGGGTACATTATCCTGATGACACTATGTATACGACTATGTATACGACCCACTTTGTAATTGTTACAATAGTTGTAAAGTGTTATAAATGATGTGATCCTTATCGTTCATGTGGAGACATGTGAGTGAGGGTATCTTATATAAAGAGTTTATATAAGATTGAACTGCGAAATTATTAGTCTCTCTTTATAATGCCTTTACTTGAAGATATCAGCATTTCAATAGGATGATAATAGGTGACTCAACCTCAATCCCGAGTGAGTTATGAACTCATGTCTATATGGGTAATCCTTTGGTATGTATGAGTGAGAGTGGTCAGATTCGTGGGGATTTATTCAAGTGAAGAGCTGAGAACACAACTACACAAGATGTAATTCATTCATTCCCCTCTTGAGGGTAATGAATGAATTCTCTCTTAATAGCTTATTTTGGGTCTTGAACAATGAGGCCTCACCCTCCCATTAGTCCGAGAAGGAATTAGTATATAGTTGGATTATAAAATTTTTGTTCATTAAAGAGATCAGTGGTAGTTAAGAAGTAGATATAATTGTAGGGGTAAAATGGCAATTTGACCCAGTTGTAGTTACGAGCAATTCTTGAATGGTCGACTTACTGTTGATTGGTTATATCCATAGACAAATAAATATATCTACAATGCAAAGAGTGTAGCTATGTGTCTTTAGTGGAGTGACATGCAGTTAATGAATGTTAATTAATTTAGGGAAATTCTTAGCAATAAAGAAATCTCAAAAATATTTTACACTTTATATCAAAAAGTTCAAAAAATATAAGCACTTTTGGAACTTTTTGCATGTAAAGTGAATATTTTTTTATATATTTAAAAAGACTACATTGATTTAATTAAAGAGTTTAATTAATTAATCTTGTATCATTGAAGCTTCTAATTTGTAGGACTATAAAGTTCCCTTGCTAGCTCACTAAGGATAAAACAAGGAACAAATGGTTTTTGGAATAATTTAAATTGTTCAAATTATTTGATAGAAATAAATGTATTATTGATATTAATATGATTAATATAAAGTATAATGTATATCGATTCATTATAATATATAATCAATTATAAATATGATTTATAATTAAAACTATATATGAGAATAATATATCTGAATGAGATCCAAATATTAATTGTATGAATGAGATTCATGTAAATACTATAGGTTAAAATTTAATTTGAATAAGATTCATATTAAAACTATAGATTACAAGGGAGAGTTGTATTTTGATATGATTGAGATGCATAATATATGGTTAATTAATCAATGTTTAATTAATTAATGATTTATTATTAATATTATATTATATTTAATATAATATTAAACTTAACTCCCAATTGCAAGGGAGTTAATCTAGTTCACATGGGTAGGGAGTTAACTCCCCTCCCTCATCTTCCTTAATTTGTGCTTTTGTGAAAATACAGTGAGTGGGAAAAATATTGAAAAAAAAAATAGAATATCTCTCTCTCAAAGATTATTCTCTCGTTTGTTCTTTGTAAGACCTTTCCCTCTCCTTAGAACACAAAAGAAATTTCACAATTTCATTCTTTGCCAGGAATAACAAGGAAACTTGTCGTTGGTGTCCCTGCTTGTTTTGTTTGTGTTCTTGGAGGATTCTTTCTAGTACGAGGTGTTCATGACTTTGGGGAAATTAAGTCGCTAAGAGGAATTACGTCAAGAAGAGGTATTTAAGGGTTAATATTTTATCTTCTCTTTTTCTCCTCTATAGAAGCATGTTTTAGGTTTAAATGTTTATCCTATATTCTCTATTATTTCTCTGTATTTTGAAGTTTTCAAAATTGAATGTTGATGGCATGACGTTCACATGCTTTCATGAGAAATTCAATTCCTTCATTTCAGACACAATTTTTTGGGTCTCAAGTGGTAACTCGTTCTCCATTAGTGTTTATGGATAGTGTTTAGGGTTGAAGGTTTAGGATTCTAATTTTCTTTCTTCTTGTTTACATCCAGGCCCGTATAGATGATATTGTTTCAAACGATGAGGAGCATATCTACTTAAGACGTACCTTGGACCTTCTGACCGCCAAGGGGTATGTAGAGCCTCCCCCTTCTCCGCCAGAGAATGTGGTTCGTGGTCCAGTTGAGGATGAAGGTAAAGAACGGGTTGATGGATCCGCTACAGGTGACGATCCATTGGTGGGTGGTCGTACATGGACTCCGATCCACATGCGAATGAGTCGCCTGTAGGACGTCCACAGGTGAGTGTACCATCCAAGATAGTTCCACTTGCGAGGACCATATCTAGTGGATCACATACGACATGTGAGTGCAGTCAACACTTACAACGCTTTGAGGGAAAGTTGGGTCGTATAGAATTATCCTTTACGGCTGAGTTGAAGGTCATAAAGGACATCTGATGCTTATTATAAAGGTAAGTTGCATTAAAAAATGTTCAGTTATTATTTTTGTTGCTTTAAATTATTTAACTAATTTATTTTCTTTATATTATACTTAGGGTAAGTCAGTTGAATCACAACAATACTATGATGCTGGAGAAGGTATGTGTCGCTTGAAGAACCACTTACCCAGGACTAGTTGACGATCCACCTACTAAGATCCATTGATTAAGTCTCGACATGTTTTTGATCCTTCCATTGACGATCCACCCGGTGAGGATCCCACTTCTACACATGATATGCTTGATGTTGGTCCGACACAGATGGCTGAAGATCTGGATGATGGGGAAGGTATTGTCCCTATAGAGATATCATCAGGGGGCGAAGATACGATTGGTTCATTAGTAGCTATTCTGATGGAGTCGAAAGATGAAGTATGTTTTTTTTATATCCATACAAATGGTTCTTTAGTGTTTATGCCCTTCCTTACAAATATTTCTTTGTTTGCAGCCTTTGGACTTTGACAACAACATAATTCTGTTGTCTCAATCTTCAGAGGTGGTCCATTATCTCAGCCTTTGAACTTTGTCTCAGTCTTAGTCAAAGTGTATTGTCAAATAATCGTAATACTTAACTCAAAATTATTGATGTGCATAATTTTCTTAGACATAACTTAGGACTGTATGATGAGATTAAGAAGGGCACTAGCCTATTGGACGTGGAATACACATGAGTAAAAGATGGTACAATTCTAAGATATGTGCAAAGGAAACGACCAGATCATCACATACACTATAAGGCGTTTGACTACATATACATGTCGTACAACATCGGTGGTATCCATTGGATGCTTGTGGTGATTGAGATGGTGGTTGGATAGATACTAGTATGAAATTCCTTTATCATGATGACATCTGATGGCAAACTATCAAAGGAGTTGGATAATATGTGGACCGTGCTTCCAGCTCTATTGGAAAGGGTTGGAATCCTAGCAGCAAAGTCAAACCTACCTGCACATCCTGGAGAGTGTATCAAGTGAAGACTACACCACAGTCGTCTACAGGGGGTGACTCTGGTATATTTTGTACAAAATTCTTTGAATATGATGTAACTTAACCCCCCTCCCCCTAGATACACTTAAGCAGGATAACATTCCTTTGTTTCGACTCAACTGACTATAAAGTTACGAGCTAACAGAGTGTTCTTGTAGTTATTTATGCAACTATTTATAGTATAATGAGATCTTCTTGCAATATTTTGTATAACAACAATCCATAATTAACAATTGAACCAACTTAAAATGTAATCCTAGTAGAACAACTGCCCGTGAACAACTACCCAAGATTTACCGAGAAAGCATATCATTCTCTTCATTTTCCTTTTATTCTTGGGGTAAATGTAGCTCAAGATTGCCCAATAACTCAAAACCTTAACATTCTATTTTAAATCTCAAAATAAACATTGCCCGAGATTGCCTGAGAACTCAATACACTTAGCATTTTATTTTAATTCTCGGGCTAAATATTGTCCCAGATTGCCTAAGAACTCAAAACCTTTAGCATACTGTTTTTATTCTTGGGCTAAAGGTTGCTCGAGATTTCTCAAGAACTCAAAAATCTTAGCATTCTATTTTCAATATTAAGCTAAAGGTTGTTCGAGATTTCCCGAGAACTCAAAACACTTAGCATTCTGTTTTTATTCTTGGGGTAAAGGTTACCCGAGATTGCTCGAGAACTTGAAATCGCCTGAGAACTTAAAACCTTTAGCATTCTATTTACAATCTCAGAGTAAAGGTTTCCTGAGCGTTGTTCGAGAATGGAGGAAAATAATTATACAATTAAAAAGAAATTGAATATAATGAATTGCATCAGAACAAACAAGTATACAATATTTTACATCGTTGTTTACATCTAATCAATTACCATTGTTGTTTATTAACAAAGAAATAAAGGACTATACAAAAAATTACATGTGAATGGGAATGGCTTCTACAAGTATTTCTCGATATGTTCTTTGATTATGTCTCTGTAGACCACATCGGCGACACTTATATAGTCGTTTCTGCATTTCCCCACTAGATGGTATTCAGATGATTGGTCGACGTCTAACTGTTCCAACAACTCTTGGTGGTAAAACAATTTTGTCAATGAACCCTGATATGGTCTTCCACTTTGAGGAATGACATATGGGGAATATCCATTATGCATAACTTTCCAACCAAGATGAAACTATATATGCAGTTGAGCATGGAGTAAATAGATCAATATTTCTTAACTGACAAACGACAAGCACATGAGCACATGGGATCTCATAATAATTAAACTCACCATATATACGCGTCCTCTCTTGCAAGTTTACCCGAGGGTTAAGGTGACCGTTAACTATCTCGAGCTCGTGGTGGTCGATCGGATGCATAATGTACGTTCTATATTGCATGCCAACTAGTTTCATAAGTGTTTCTCCATGGTCCGACAATATTGTTTCCTGACTCGCTGCTAATGTACAATGATTGGAAAACCAGGTTTCATGGAGTCCTCAAATATGATCCAAAAATGTAGTCATCGGTAGGAATCACACACCCTTGAATACTGCATTAATACATAAGGCAATGATTGTTGTCATCTGATCATATCTCATTCCACCTTGGTGAACTCGAGCCCATTTTGACAATCCCACATCAGTTAGATATTTTTGTATACCAGGATATCGACCCAACTTATTCCAATGCTGCAAAAAGGCAGACTCTTGACATGCTTTCACTGCAAGTATGAAATATGCACACACTAATTGTTGAACTTGGTAGCCAAATTTAGGCTCGTGTGATGGATGCATAGGGCGTGGAATGCATCGAAAAATACAAAATCGATTGATTTAGCAATACTTTTATGCTTGTCGGATACAAATACCAATCCATTGACCTGATAGATCATTGCTTCCAACCTTCTCATAAACCACGTCCACGAATCATTTTTTTTTTCTTTATCATCCAATCCAAAGGCAACTGGGTATACATTCTTATTAGCATTAATGAAAACGGTTGCAAACATAATTCCATTGTACTTTCCTTTCATATGTGGGTTGTATCTACCACTATCGTTGGTTGTATGCAGTTAAGAAAACCTTTGATTGATGCCCCCAGTGTCATGTACACATACTTGAAATGTCCCTCAAGATCAAGCTTCAACTCATATTGCATACTAGGGTTGGCAATCTTCCATCCTTCTCCAAATCGCGGTAGAAAAAGGAAAGACTCTCGAGGAGTTCCTATGGCTAATGCCAACACACATTCCCTAGCCCACAAATGGTCTCTCGTAAATAATGTCAACCCCGTACTCCTTTCGAAAATCTTGAATGATTTCCATCGATTTGTAACCCCGACTAACATCCTGATATTTGGTCTTCGTCAATTAAGCAACAACCCAATCCTTGCTTGGTTATGATCCTGTTTCTTTAATATTTTCTGACATGTGTGACCACTAATGTATTTCGTGATTTTAAACATACCAGAATCTTTAAGCTTAATTGCCCCAACTTTCCATTTGCATGCCGAATCTACACATTTTACAATATATAGCTTCTTCATAGATCTATCTACTCAAAATTGAAAGTTTTTTCACAATGGCAATAACAAACAATATCTTACACAAATCTTTCTTACCCGAAAACAGGTTACTGGCCTGGACATCTTCTACAATAGATTCTGAGGAGACAACGATCATGCTTGTTTTTAATGCAAGGTATGCTTCCTCTTTCTACTAGTTGCACTCGATTCACAACTTTCTATCGAATTTGTAGACTGTTCACCATTCGTCATCGGGTTACTCTTATCTAACGGTTCTCTGTCTATCCGTAGTTCTACGTTAAGTACATAATCTACATCAGTGTTCATCGGATGTTGGTCATCCAATGTATCAACACGAACAAATTCATCATCAGCCTCAAATATGTCAACATTCTCCACATTAATATTGACATCAGAATCATTTGACATATCTGCATCAAATATAAACTCCCTATTTAACATCCTATCTATATCGTCACCCAATCCTATTGGAACCACATTGTCATTCAATGGAATTAACGATCACACATCATTTGAACTTACATCATACTCAAGTATAAAATCAAGATGCAAGGGGAATGAAGGCACATTTTGAGCCATTGGGATTGGAAATGACAGTTTCGTACTTCTATTCCCGTGAACTACCATTGGTACCTTAGACACCAAAAGAATCATTTCAGACACATCTTCACTAGTTAAAAGAAAATGAAGATCTTCCTAATTAATGATCACGAAAGTAGAGACCTTTGGCTTAACATTATACATACATTTTATAACCAACTTATACTCAATAGAATTTATCCCACTTATTCTATACATTTCTTGTAAAAAATGTGCATACGTTATTCCGATATCTATAATCTAACCTTTCAACGACCTCTTATATATTCTTTCTCATTCTCCTTCATTTCGCCCCCAAAATAGATAAATATACGAGATATCTTGAAAAAATAAAAAACAACAAACACATATATACCAAAAAAAAAATAAAATTAAAACCATCACAATCTTGGGAATAATCATTAATCTCGGTGCAAACATGCTCCCATCTCGCCCGAGATTTAATCATATCTCAAAAATCTTGGGAAGAATATAAAGAATCTCGGGCAAGATTACTGCATTTACCCCGAGAATACGTAAACAACAACGCGAACCACTTTTTTTGGGGGGTCAATAACGTACATTTTAGAAAGCAAACACTTTTAATAAAGAAAGTTAGACATATACCTTCTTTTCGTGAATTTTTGCAAAGATGAGGTTGGGAGGGTTTCTAGAACTTTTGGTAAAAAATATTGGAAATGTTTATCATATAAAACTTATAGAACAAGTCAATTGGCAGTGTCTAAAAGAATACTAAACCAATCAGTATAATATAATATCTCAAAGACATAATAGTAAATTCAAGTTTTTAATAACTAATTCTGAAGTGTGCAGAAAATACTATTTTCCCCATTTTTTAATTGAGTCATGTTGTGTTTGACCTTTCTACATCTGTTATAGTTTATAATTACCTAGCATCTTTATAATATTTTATCTAAATTATATTAGATTTGTAACTACATTGTAACTAGATGTGCCTTCAGAAAATATATTCAGACATTTAATAATATTTAGTTTTTATTATGAATATTATAATAGAAAATAGATACTCATTACTTAGTGTCCCAAAGGCCATGTGTCACCATTCATGTTGTTCATATACCATGTAGTTATTCATGCTTGGTGTTCATGTAAGTCCACATCTTACTTGTCATTTTGCCTATAAATAGTGACATTTGGTAGATCTTAAGAACACACTTATATTGGTGAGAATTCCACTTCCACTAATTTTCATATTATCCAATTTCATGATTTTGGTTATTTTATGTTTCAGTTATTTTATTTTATAATTCTAGTTTTTATTTATTTCTTATTATTATATTATAATTTTCATATCCGTATTCCCATTGTGCTCTTCAATTTTTACAATACATTATTAGCACGAGCTTCTGTCGTTTTGTCCACTAAAGATAAATCCTAAAGGTATGTCAATTTTTCCCTGTTCTTTATAATTAATAAATTAAATGTTATTTTGTATATTTAATACATATTAAATTTCTAATATAAATATAATATTTTGTGATTGTGTTGCCATGACAAACTTTACAAAATTAGAAATTGTAGCCCTTGACATTAATGGCAATAATTATTTGTCAAGGATGCTCGATACTGAAATTCACCTGGATGCTATGAACTTGGGATAAACAATTAAAGAAGTAAATATGACATCCAACTAGGACAAAGCAAAAGTTGATTTTTCCTTCGTCATCATCTCCATAAGGGATTGAAAATGAAGTATCTTACAATAAAAGACCCCCGTATCTTGGGGAAAAATTTAAAAGAGATGTATGATCATAAAAAATAGTTATTCTTCCTAAAGCTCGTTATGAGTAGATGCACTTGAGGCTACAAGATTTCAAATCAGTAAGTTATTACAACTCCGCATTATTTAAAATCAATTCAAAATTGTTGTTATGCGGAGAGAAAATTATTGATGCGGATATGTTAGAGAAGAATTTTTTTTTCATTTCATGTCTCGAATATGCTCTAACAGCAGCAATATCGAGAGAAAGGTTTTAAACAGTATTTTGAATTAATTTCATATCTTATCGTGGCTGAACAAAATAACAAGTTATTAATGAAAAATCATGAATCTCGATCAACTGAAACAACACCATTCCCTGAAGTGTATTTTGTGAATTTTAATAATAATCGTGGTCGTGGTTGAGGTCGTGGTCGCAGTCGAGGTCGTGACCGTGGCAGAGGAAGAAATAATTATTATTTTCGTGGTGGTTGTTCTAATCATTCAAATTCCAAAAGGACCACACAAAATGATGATCACAAAGGAAAAGCTCCACAAGATAAAAGTTCAAAGAGTGTTGAAAACAAATGCTTCCGATGCGGAATGACTGAGCATTGGTCACGTACCTGTCGTACGTAAAAACACTTAGTTGACCTCTATCAAGCCTCTCTGAAGGAAAAAGAGAAAAATGTGGAAGCAAATTTTGCATACCAGAATAATGATATATTTGACCCATCCCATATGACAAATTTGAATGTGGCGAACTTCTTTGAATCTCTTGAAGAGAAGATTGACATAGTTGGTGGCGCATCAAGTGTTTCTTTTGACTTTGAGAATATCTAGACTTAATGTTATTATTTTCTTTTATCTATCTTCATTTTTTTTAGTAACTTTTGTATATTTTAAGTGTTTTTTTTCTTATTGTAATTATTTTCTTTTAATGAAGAAACATGGATCATTTTCATATATTGGGTGTTTAAAAAAATGAGCAAAGAAGATCTATGTCTGGCAGACAGTGCAACTACACATACAATACTTACAAATAAAAAATACTTTTCCAAATTGACAATGCTGAAAGTAAAGTAAATACAATATTAGGTTTTGGAAAAGCAAATATTATTTTGCCTAAAAGAATAAAATTTACAATTGACAATGTATTGTTCTCTAGTAAATCAAAGAGAAATATTTTAAGTTGTAAAGATATACGTTGCAATGCTTATCATATTGAGACTGATAGTAAGAATAATGTGGAATATCTATGTATCATATCCACTATCTCAAATGAAAAACATATATTGGAAGAGTTGCCTGCTTTATCTTCTTGATTGTAATATACTCATATACGAGTAATTGAAACATATGCAACAATGAACCTAAAGTTCATGAATCCAGACATATTTACTATTTAGCATGACCGATTGGGTCATTTAGGATCTATAATGATGAGAAAAATGATTGAGAATTCAAATGGACACCATTCATCTTGATAATGCTGGTGAATTTACATCCCGAGCTTTTAATAATTATTGTATGTCAATTGGGATGAACATCCTGTAACTCATGTCCATATACAAAATGGTTTAGCATAATCATTTATAAAACGTTTGCAATTAATTGCAAGACCATTACTTATGAGAGCTAAGCTTCCTTCATCTGTATGGGGACATGCTATTCTGCATGCAGTGTCACTTGTACGCATTAGGCCAATAACTTATCATAAGTACTCGCCATTACAATTAGCTTATGGTCATGAGCTAAATATTTCCCATTTGAGAATTTTTGGATATACAGTATATGTTCCAATTGCTCCACCACAATGCACTAATATGGGTCCTCAAAGGAGGTTAGGAATATATGTTGGATATTTTCCCATCAATTATTAAATATCTTGAGCCCCTGTCGGGTGATGTATTTACTACACAATTTGTTAATTGTCATTTTAATGAGACAAATTTTTCAACATTAGGAGAAGGAATTAAGAAGTTGGAAAAAGAAATTACATGGAATGCATCATTATTGTCTCATTTAGATCCCCATACAAATTAATGTGAACCTGAAGTTTAGAAAATAATTCATTTGCAAAATATAGCAAATCAATTACAAGATGCATTTATAGATGCAAAGAAAGTAACTAAGTCACATATATGAGCTACAAATGTTCTATAAAAAATTGATATCCCAACACAACAAGTTGTCACTAATGAGTTTAGAACACATCAGAAACGTGGTAGACCAGTGGGTTCCAAAGATAAAAATCTTTGAAAATGAAAAATAATTAGTAGTAAAAAGATTTGGATGAAAATGTAAATACTCATAAAGAAATTCTCGACATGACTAGTGAGGAAGATGAAGCACCTAAAGATAATAATGAAATTTCAATAAACTATGTCATGACAAGAAAAAGATGGAATCGAACTAATATAATTATTGACAATATTTTTGTGTATAATGTTGCTCTTGATATTATATTTGAAAATGAGGATCCTGAATCAAAATCTGTTGAAGAACATCGACATAGAAAAGATTGGCTTTAGTGGAAAGAAGCAATCGAGCCGGAATTAAACTCATTTTCAAAACGTCAGGTTTTTGGACTTGTAGTCCGAACACCAGAAGGTGTTAAACCTGTGGGATACAAATAGATATTTTTGAGGAAAAGAAATGAAAATAGTGAGGTCACAAGATATAAAGCAAGACTAGTTGCACAAGGTTTTTCACAAAGACTTGGTATTGGTTTTGAGGAGACGTATTCTCCGGTGGGAATGCAATTACATTAAGATATTTAATTAGCTTGACTGTGTATAAAAGTCTGGATATGCATCTTATGGATGTAGTCAAAATATATTTATATGGATCTCTTGATAATGATATTTATATGAAAATCTCAGAAGGATTTAAGGTACCTGAAACATATACATAAAATTCCCTGGAATGGTATTCAATAAAGTTACAGAGATCACTATATGGATTGAAACAATCAGAACGGATGTGGTACAATCGCCAGAGTGGATATTTATTGAAAGAAGGATATCAAAATAATCCAATATATCCGTGTGTTTTTATAAAGAAATCACAATCAGACTTTGTTATTATAACCGTATATATTGATGACTGAATATAATTGGAACTATTGAAGAGCTTTCAAAGGCAATAGGATATTTTAAGAAAAAATTTGAGATGAAACATCTCGAAAAAACAAAATTTTGCCTTGGTTTGCAAATTGAGCATTTAGTAGATGAAATATTTATTCATCAATCAACTTATACAAGAACAATTTTGAAAAGATTTTATATGGACACAACACATCCATTAAATATTCCAGTGAAAGTCTGTTCATTGGATATAAAGAAAGATATATTTCGAACTCGAGAAGATAATGAAGAACTTCTTGGTCCTGAAGTACCATATCTTAGTGCAATTGGTGCATTTATGTATCTTGTTAATAATACAAGACCTTATATTGCATTTTCAGTAAATTTATTATAGATATAGTTCTTCTCCTACAAAAAGACATTGGAACGGAATTAAGCAAATACTCCATTATCTCCGAGGAACAATTGATATGCGTTTGTTTTATTTAAAAATCAAATTTTGATCTAGATGGTTATGTAGATTCTGGATACTTATCTGATCCACACAAAGCTAGATCTCAAACAAGTTATATGTTCACATGTGGAGAAACTGTTATATCATGACGATCGGTGAAACAGACTAGGCCACTTCCTCAAATTATGCTGAAATTCTTGTAATTCACGAAGCTAGTCGAGAATGTGTATGGCTAAGGTCAATGACTCAACACATTTGTGAAACGTGTGACTTGTCTTCTAATAAAAATCTTCCAACAATATTATATGAAGACAACACAACTTGCATAGCTCAAATCACAGGAGGATATATTAAAGGTAATAGAACAAAACATATTTCACCGAAACTTTTCTACACTCATGATCTTGAAGAAAATGACATCACTGTATAACAAATTTGTTCAAAGGATAATCTGACAGACTTATTTACAATGACATTACCAACCGCGACTTTTGAAACATTGGTGCATAATATTGGAATAGTTTTCATGAGGGGGAGTAAATATATTGTATTTTTTTAGGAATATGTATTATATGAAATATGTACTCTTTTTCCTTCACTAGAGTTTTTCCCATTGGGTTTTTCCGATTTTAACGAGACATATTTCATATATATATATATATATATATATGGGCATCTAAGGGAGAGTATTATGAATATTATTATAAAAAATAGATGTCTATGTAAGTCCACATCCTACTTGCCACTTTGTCTATAAATAGTGACATTTGGTGGATCTTAAAGAGCACACCTACATTGGTAAGAATTTCACTTCCACTAATTTCTATATTATCCAATTTCATGATTTTGGTTATTTTATGTTTTAGTTATTTTATTTTATCATTTTAGTTATTATTATTATTATATAAAAATATTATTATATTATATTTTCGATATCCGTATTTCCATATTACTTCTCTATTTTCATAACAGTTTTGATTTTTAATTATCCTGATTTATAAATCATAATTATAAAGGAATACGTATAATTTGTAAAAATTCAACTTGCATTGCACATAGTATGCATGCATTTTTTTCTTTGTTCTTTTTAGAAAACATAATACATGCACTCATATATATAATGAAAGTTTTATACCCTCACAATTTTCATATATATATATATATATATATATATATATATTTGTTAAAACACAATTTTCAAATATTCCACATATCAATGTCGGTATATATTCTGAAAAAAGACATGAAAAGTAAGGAATAATATATTTCCCCTAAAAAGAAAAAACATAAAATAAAACTTCCATACATAAATTCCGAAATCCAAACTTTTAAGAGGGCCAACTTTGCTGGTCGACTAAAAAGCATAAGTGTCGCGTGACATATGCATCCAAAATTCACATGCATAAATTTGCATAAAGTTATGGGGGAAAAAAAAAAAAACTCGTACGAGGGGATGATTCTTATTTCTTACTTTTTATTGTTCGTATATAGTAGTAGTATAAATAAATTTGAGCGAAACTAAGGAACTCTTAAGTCTTCAGAAACTGGAATTCTAGAATGATTTTCATGAAATAAGCAAGTGATGAGATAGGAAGACGTCATTATTAATGAGTTATATCATATATGTTTAATATTGAGTTTGATTTCATTATTTTGAATTGCAGCAGTGGCAGAGTGTTCAAGCAAGACTAAGCTCAAGTGACACGTCATTGACATCAGAATTCCCAGGTTTACTCTGTATCAATGGCTGCAAACTCTTTAAGCTCAAACACAGTGACATTGTTTCATCATCACCACCACCTCTCTCTACACTCTTATTATCATCCAACTTTCTCAAATCTTGATGCATCTTCTTCAAACTACTCCCAAAGCAATCTTCCTCCTAACAAACAAATAAATAACATATAATTATTGATCTATCTTATGCCTTCAAAAGGTTCCTTAGGAAAGATGAAAACTAATTTCGTCTCGACAGAAACTAAATCGACACGAGAAGAATAAGAACATGAAGAAAATGATATAGAGATTTATGAGGTTCACTAATAGTGTTTTAGCTACATCCATGAACAGAGGGAGAAAACAATTTTATTATTGGAGAGGTATATCAGACACTGGGGCACTAATAGGATCAAAGAATTTTTATATGACACCCCTCTAAACCTTAGACCAAAAAATCGTAAATAACAACAAATCCATATTTCAATAACCAAATGGTTACTGAATAGAAACCTCATTTGTTTTAACCAAGAATCTTGAACGTCAATCTGAGAGAGAGAGAGAGTACAGAAAGAGAGATAGAGAAGAGTACTTGAACAGTGCACCGTTTGTTTATGTCCTTGAAAATGAGGTAAGAATTTGGTTTCTTCTCTTTGCACTTTCTTTGTTCCTTCGTCATCTCTCGCTTCTCTTTCCTGGAGAGAAAACTTTCTCTATCAACAATCAATCTAATGCCCAAAAAAAGCATATATCTACTCTTCCGCCCCTTATCTTCCTAACAACAACACAATACTTTCCTCTTTGTAAAGTTGTAAATCCTGTTCATCGTGTATATATATATATGCACGAGATGATAAAATAATACTTTTGAGCATATACTTTATTTTGGAACTTTAGTATATATTATATTATTGCTTGTCATGGCATATCTAGTGTGTGTTTCTTTTCTTTAAACTTTTCTTAGACCTTTGGTTATTATATGTTAGACTTTTTAGTGTATATTCGGGAGTGATTTTTAAATGGTTAAAATAATTTTTATCATGTTTAAAGTCATTCCAAAATATACCTTTAATCTCTCAAAATCAATTTAATGTTTAATTTTGCACTTTTGAATGCAGTTTCTATACTATAAAAAATGGTTTTAAATGATTAAAAGTATTTTAAAAATGACAGAAGTGATTTTAACGTTTTAGAATCATGCTCAAACATGTCATTGGTCGATTATAATAATGAAGAATAGGAGAGAATCACGAACCAAGCGAGTTTTTGATCAATAAAGCAACTTCCATGGAGATGGTCTGGAAGTTGATATCCCGGAGCCTCGTCATTTTTAAGGTTTTTTGCTGCCACACAAGAAGGGAGCATATATATTAAGTTATATTAGCAGTTTTTAACTAAGGCGCCAGTTTTAGGCTTAAAGATATGACCAGGGTGATCAAAAGCTGTTTTACGTTGGTTCATGAATGAAAGCTTGAAAATACACAAACAGCGGTTGTGATAAGAAATATAAGAATATTGTAGAACCTTGAGGCGCTACTTGCTCCTGTTTTGAGCTCCTGTACATCTGTCCATGGCAAACCTAAGCATTATTAAACTAATTAAAAACGTTCATAAGCTGCCAATACTAACAGAAGAGAGGGAAAAAGGGTAAAAATGAATTATAAAAAGCTACTAATCTGCACCTGTAGATGGCTTTTCACGTGAGATATAGTGAGACCATTCACATTCATTATCTGCAATACCATCTTTGGAGTAGCCCCTGCAAATTAGTAACACCAAAATATGGTTCATTTGTATATATCAAGAGACTAGAAAAGAAGGGAAAATGATAAAGATGCATAATGGTATATAGCTTAAGCTTACTCTCTTCTCCACCTAAGCGTTCAACTGCATGAACAAAGCAGCGATGGAGATCAGGAGTCCATCTTAATCTGGGCATTTTGGAGCGAACATAAGGCCTAACCATGGGGGATTTGAAGTTGATGTCATGGAAACTACTGGATACTCTCTTCCTAGAAACCCTCATGTTGATGAATAATGATTTATGATAATGCTTTGTCTTAAAGGGACGTGGATAAAGACCCTTAAAAAGAGAACCCAGTTCAGTTCAAATCAAACCTACTTTATGGCTTATGCCACTTAGAGAGAGAATGATACAGTAGAAGATAATAAATAGTATATGTGAGATTCTGTTTCATTCGTTTGGCCTTTTGTGCTGCTTTTCGCAACTCAGTAGGGACAGTTTAGTCTCCATTGTGTTTGATTGGGAAATGGAAAGTTTTGAGGGGCAGAATTTCTGGCTTGCTATTTATTCAAATGTATCTATGATTGGGTGAAAACAGATGGGTGAAAAAACTGAAAAAGTTGTCCTCAATTTTCTTTGGGGATATGATTTCTTCATTTTGGACATTCTTTTGGTCCTTTTTTCAGACATTCCTTTGGCATCAAATTACAAAAAAAGCAGTGGGAATGTAACAAACCCAAATCACCCCAATCATATGGCTGCATGCTATATCCCCAACACCGTTTCAAGTAATTTCATTTCACAGTAATCAAACTCAGAATTCTAATGGCTTTTTACTTTACTCTGTAGTATTACTTGAGTGTGTTTGTTTAAACAAAATGATGATACTTAAACATTTAAGCAACAGAGAGGAGTCTGGAATGAAGAATCAAATGGGGGAAATTTGGATATATGACGAAAGCAATGCATGTCCTTAAGGAAACATACCAAAAGCTCCTGTTGAAAGCGAACCTCATAATTCTGGTTGCGACTTTTCGTCGGACATTTTATGCGCAGTGGGCCTTGAAAACCTCGACGCAACCGTGTGTTCGACACGCAGCTCGTGCTTAGCAAATAGCATGTCAGAATTTCCTCGCACAGTAACACGTTGGTCAGGAACGCCCGCAGTGGGCTTGGATTGGGGAGACTCCCATTGGAGTAGCGTAAAAGTAAGCTGTAAGCAGCTGTAAACATAAGCTTAATATTTGGAATTTCTATTCCACAGACGCGAACAAATTGGGGAGAAAAAGGAAATGTGGGCGTCAGAGTTGGTGCTCGGCCTCTATGGGCAAAGAGGGGTTCGAATTGGAGAATATTCTCTGAAACTGGGCATTGGCAGAAGCAGAGAAACAGAAGTGGAATCCTAAGCAAAGGAATTATGGCGGAGTTGGACTTGTAGGAAACCTTTCAAAAGCTGAACCCAATTCATTCAATTCACAGGGACGATCATTCCTGAAAATGTGAAGCAAGTAAATCCAAGTAGCCTGATGGGAGATTTCTGTACAAGGAAGAGCAATTTCTGCACAAATCAGAGAAGTAAGGCTTTAACCCACTTCAAAAGATTTCAATTTTTTTCCTTTTAATGTTTGTCCACACTGATTTAGTAAAGAAGAATTGAAGTTTGATGAAAGCATCTTCATATGAAAACCCTAGAAATTTGAAAATTACAAATTCTTTAGAAGATCAAGAATCAAAATTACATTTATATCTCAGTATTCACTATCCTATGCTTTTCAAATGGGTTCAAAATCAAGAATATGCCTTCTACTCTCGAGAAATTAATTGAAATGAGCACTACATTATGATTTCAATTATATATGGACTTTCATATTGAATCATTTCTATATTCTCTAATGGATGTTATATTTTGTTGGGTGACTACTAATTCTTTGTACTACCGAACACCATATGTCGACAAGACAGATGACCAGGAAAGTACTCAGTTCTAATAACGCAAAGTTCTTTGAAGAGTTTTTTCCAAGGCTTAATCTGTTAGTTGTAGTTCATAAATTAATGGTGATGCAAACAAGAAATGACGTATACAAATCTTCTGATGCTCTTAGTAACCAACGACCAGCTATAATCCACATCATTTGCACAAGCTAATTAATCATAACCTACAATATATACGAAAGAAGATCAGAAAGATGGTAAGAAAACTGAGCTTCTACAATGGGGAAGAAGAAGCTGAGCGTGCAAAATCAAGGCTCCCATGTTAGTTTGGAGCGCTATGACTCTTATTTCCTTGTGATCGAGTTTTCTGTAATCCATGTGTGTTGTGATGATTTGCAGGTTGTATTGGACAATGGATTGTTGAAGGTGACAATATCAAACCCCCAAGGGTATGTAAGTGGCATCATGTATGGAGGCCTGGACAATCTGTTAGATGTGAAATCAAGTGAATCTAAAAGAGGGTAACGTCAACGACGAAATAGTAGATCAAACAGGATTTCATGTGACTACTTTTGACTTATTTCCTGTGTGCAGATATTGGGATATCAACTGGAGTTGGCCTGGAGGCAAGGACAGATACCAATTGTATGCTGCCTTTCATTAGACTGGTAGATTAAGTTAAATTTTGAAACTTGAGCAGTTTGGCAGTCCTCAAAACATAGGAAAATAGGTCTATGAACCAGAAAAAGTTTGTCTATGCAAGCCCTCCTTAGAAGTTGTCGATTGAAACGATAAGTTTTAAATATATCATGTTCTCAAGCCTGAGGATGACTATAGTATTTCCTCTAACTCTTGAATCCATTAATTTGTAGGCTTAAGGGATCTGAATTCAATGTCATCAACACAAGTGATGACACGATCGAAATATCATTCAGGAAAGTTCTTGACCCATCAACTCGAGGCAACAAACTTCCACTTGGTGTGGACATAAGGTTGTACATTCATTCGGTCCTCCCTTTTACCTTGAAATAAGATCTAAATTCTGCTGAATTTCACAGGCTTCTGATTTGTCCTCTAGGTACATAATGAGGACTGGTATTCCAGGCTTCTATTGCTATGCAATCTACGAGCACCCGTCAGAATGTCGGGCTTTCGATCTTGCTCAGACAAGAATGGTGTTCAAACTGCGACAAGAGAAGTAAATAATCTTCTTCCCCAGCCTATGCATGGCTAGCTAGAGTACAATTTGCTGTTTCCTCCTTTTTCCTTTTCCTTCTTCTACCGTTTGCCTCACCAATTTATGGTCAAATTAGGTTCCACTACATGGCAATTTCAGATGAGAAGCAAAGAATAATGCCAATGCCAGAGGATTTGCATCCAGGCAGAGGTGAACAACTAATTGTACCAGAGTCAGTTCTGCTTGTAAATCCCATTAATCCTGATCTGAAAGGAGAGGTGAGAATGCAAGCCTTAATTATTTGATTTACCTGCAAAGACAAAATGATTTCCATAAACATAAGGACTATATGCAGGTAGATGATAAGTACCAATACTCCATGGATAACAAAGATGGAGGAGTTCATGGATGGATAAGTTCCAGCCCAAACAACATAGGTTTTTGGATAGTTTTTCCAAGCCATGAGTTCCGAAATGGAGGTCCTACAAAGCAAAATCTGACAGTCCATACTGGTCCTACATGTCTTGCTGTAATTATTTTTCCTCTACCCAACTCGACTTAAATCACGAATTATATGTCTTTAGAATTCGGTATAAAAGAAATCTTTGATGCAACAGATGTTTCATGGAACCCATTACATTGGAGAAGATATACTCACACATATTAAGGAGGGACAGACATGGAGAAAGGTCTTTGGTCCTATTCTTGTATACCTTAACTCCACCTCAGACGTATCAGAGGCACACAATTTATGGATAGATGCAAAAGAACAGGTAGTTGCTTGAAATCCAACTTTCTCCCGACCTGTACCCTGCACTCTTCAACATCTTGCAGTAAATTGATCCACTTTCTCATGACATAGGCTTAAAAAACACCATTAGCTACCGAACCATACATCCCCTTCAAATTCTGTACTTTCTTGTGGAAACCTGAAGATTATATGATTTTTGAAGATTACAAGATCATGATATGATTTTGCTTCCTCATTTATTGTGATTCTGCTAGTACAAGTCGAGAGGCTTAGTGGCAGATATGTGGGATTAATATTTCACTTGATTCATGATATAGAGAATGCTAGAGGAAACAGCATGGCCGTACAATTTTGTCTCTTCATCTTTTTATTTAATGGCAAATGAACGTGGTTCAATTTCAGGAAGACTACTAGTCCAAGACAGGTAAAAATGTTCCCCATTTCTAAAGAATTGTAATTGTCCTTAAAGTGTCTGGTAAGATAAGAAAGTTTCTCTCTCTTCCACTCTCTAGATTTATTTCAAGTTCCCCCATCCCTGCGAGAGATGCGCATATTGGTTTATCCGCTGCTAGAAAAGAAGGTGCCTGGCAAACAGAAAGCAAGGTGAAAGCTTTTTCTTAGCTCTCCTGGGACAGAGCCTTTCATACACTTGTTACTCTGATCAACTTCAATCCATCGAATTCAATAACTTTTACTTCATAACTTCTTAATAGTAAGGATATTTGTGTGACTCCAGGAATATCAGTTTTGGGTAAAAACAGATTCCAATGGAGATTTCACTATCAGAAACATTATTCCTGGAGTCTATGGACTTCATGGTTGGGTACCTGGGTTCATTGGTGATTATCTTCACAAGTCACTAGTAACAGTATCTGCAGG